>NC_088865.1:53095610-53198212 GCF_032884065.1 Artemia franciscana
ATGCATATTTAGCTTCTAGAAATTGCTAAACACGTGAATGCATTCAGCCGAGTAAAATCTCTTCGCGCCAAGACTTATTACAAGTGGAATGAATTGGTCAAGTTGAATAGTTAACACTAGCCGTGAATAATTTTATTGCCGTGAGTCAAACTTTGATATTTTATTTTTCATAAATTTCATAAGTATGGGGAAGACAACAAGGAAAAAAAATGGAAGAATGTCTAAACTTGTCTGCATTTACGGCAACAAGTCAAGGTGATGAGCCTTCTATAATGTCTTTGGCAGAAAATATTAGTGTGATTTTGGACACAGTTACAGAAAATACTGCCACTTGGAATCATTACAAACTAGTTGCGCATAAGAAGTTGCACAGGTGAAACCTCGTGTTCAGATTAGTGTTATAAACATCTTCAGGTTCAAAACCAAACCTCATAACTCTCCCCACTTTCAAAACCTCTTCAGTTGTCATGACGGCAACAAGCGACTTTTTTTTATTGTTCGCTGGTAGATTTACGGTAAATTCATTGTCAATATATCAGTGACTGCACGTAAATCCTCGGGTTTGTCCTGATTTATATCCAGTAAAATATAGCCATAGGGTTTATTTGTAGCCTGATTACATGCCGAGAGTAGAAATTTCGGTTCAACAGAGTACATTTGTCTGTTTAAAGTTATGAGGAAACTTGAATCACGAATAGCCGTGTAGAGGATATAGTAAGTATAATTTAAAGCAAATGTCTTCAGCATTTACTCTGATGAAAGAGATTTAACAGAACCAGGGTTACAGAAATCTGTTCATGATGAGAACGGATAGTGAATAATTCTAGCATCTCCTGAGACCATTCCTCAATGGATTCAGCTAAGTTATCAATAATCAAACAAGATTTTGGTTCAAAAATATTAAAAATGTCAAGCCCTTGCATAAATTTTGTTATAAACTTCCCTTTTTAAAATTAGCCAGAATTATGAATACTGCTACTGCTTTAGCCTCTTAAACATTTGTCCGGATGTAAAAACAACATTAAAATACAAGTCATGGCGGTCAAAATCTAATACAAACGAGGAGAACGGCTACTGATCTGGCTTTTTTTTTCACTTTTACTATTTTTTTCAATTTTCACTTTAGGAGATACGATACTACCCTTTTCTTCTTTTCCTTACAGATAATATTTTTTCACCAAACAGAATTCGAAGTTCCTCCTTCAAATTTAAGTAATTTTTCAAAACTTCAGGAATATTAAAATCTTCAAAATTATAACATACTTGGACATGGGTTGAATCTTTTCTTATCAAATTGCGGCAAATTGATTTCAGCGTGTTAGTCTTTTTAAAGACAAGGCTACATATTTTCCAAAACCAATTCCTAGTTATTGCCACTTCTAAAGTCGACTGTTTTACTAATCAAGTTAGCGTTGAAAGATACGGTATGTATAAAGATATAGCATGGTGTAACGGTGTCCTATCGAGTACATCCATATCGCTTATATTGGTACCATTTGAAATAAGTAACTTACAAACAGCTATTTATCCGTGCCTAGCAGCAAGGTTTAAGGGTGTCATATTGAATACAGCCTTAGCGTTTATATTGGCACCATTTGAAATCAGTAGCTTACAAACAGCTATTAATCCTTGCCTAGCAGCATGATGTAACGGTATCATATTGAAAAAATCGATAGCGTTTATATTGGTACCATTTGAAATCAGTAGCTTACAAACAGCTATTAATCCTTGCCTAGCAGCATGATGTAACGGTATCATATTGAAAAAATCGATAGCGTTTATATTGGCACCATTTGAAATCAGTAGCTTACAAATAGCTATTAATCCTTGCCTAGCAGAATGGGGTAACAGTGTCTTTAAAAATAAATCGATAGTGTTTATATTGGCACCAGTTGAAATCAGTAGCATACAAACAGCTATTAATCCTTTCCTAGCAGCCTAGTGTAACGGTGTCCTTTCGATTTAATCGATAGCATTTATGTTGGAACAATTTGAAATGAGTAGCTTACAAACAGCTATTGATCCTTACCTAGCAGCATGGGGTAACGGTGTCCTATCGAATTCATCGAAAATATTTATTAATCCCTCAGTAGCATCATGGAATAGTGTCCAATTAAGGTATTTACACTGTGACTATTTAAAATATGCTGCTCATAAACAGCTAATTTTCCCTGATCAGCAGCAAGCAGCAGGTGCAACGGTGTTTGATTCAATTCGTCTAAGGTATTTACGTTGTCACCATTTAAAATAAGCTGCTTACAAACATAGCAGTATAGTGTAATGGTGTTCGATTAGAATCGTTGGAACCATTTGAAATCAGTAGCTTACAAACAGCTATTGATCCTTGCCTAGCAGCATGGTGTAACGGTGTCCTATCGAATTCATCGAAAGTATTTATTAATTCCTCAGCTGCATAGTGTAATGGTGTTGGATTAAAACTGTCTAAAGTATTTACGTTGGCACCATTTGAAATAAGCTGCTCATAAACCGCTAAATTTCCTCGGTCAGCATAGTGCAATAGGGTTCGATTAGAATCGTCTAAGGTACTTACGTTGACACCATTTGAAATAAGTTGCTTACGAACAGCTAATTTTCCTTGGTCAACAGCATAGTGTAATGGTGTTCGAATAGAATTGTCTAAGGTATTTACGTTGGCACCATTTGAAATAAGCTGATTACAATTAGGTAAATTTCCTTTGTCAGCACCATAGTATAACGGTGATCGATTAGGATTGTCTAAGGTAATTTACGTTGGCACTATTTGAAATAAGCTGCTTACAAACAGGTAAATTTCCTCGGTCAGCAGCATAGTGTAATGGTGTTTGATTAGAATTATCCAAGGTATTTACGTTGGCAACATATGAAATAAGCTACTTTTAAACAGCTAATTTTCGCTCGTAGGCACCAGAGTGTAACGATGAGCTTCTTGAAGGAACTATCTCAAGTCGCATTTATTTTAATTTCTCAGTTACAACAGACTAGAAATTGTTCATTACTATCAAGTTAATAAAACCTAAGACAAAAATTCTTTTAAAAAAAGTTAAGGTATTTCTCTTATCAGGAGTAAAAAGTTCAAATTATTGCTCAGAGACCATCAATATTTTTACTATTTACATAATAACCTTAGAGATTCTGAGATGAGAACTAAACTAAAAATAAATTTAGTGTGAGGTTTTCTTTTTCCTTTGGAAATATAAAACGACATTGTACAGATGCTCTTTATGCAATTTAAAACCTTTTCAAAATGAAGTCTTTTTAAAGATATTTGGCCATTGAACCAAGTCTGACTTCTAAATATGATTTCTACTACACATGAATATTTTGGTTTTCTTTTTTTAAGGTTTTTGAATTGTTGCAATCCTTTGTAAAAATATGTACAAATATTTTTACAATTACCAGTTTTTCGCTCTTTAAGCAACTGAAAGTAAGCTTTTTTATGCATGAAAATCTTCAATTTTAACTTCAGAAAAATAAGATAAATTTCAGGATCTAGGGATTCGTTTTCACTTGTGAGATACAGTTAGGAGACTTTGCAGCATTGTCGACCGGGATAGAACGGAAATTTACCTGTAAATGCGAGTAACTTGATTAGTCGCATCATCCTTATTCGGAATAAGAACATAGGATTGTGTTGAACCGCTTAGGTCCCAGTAACGAACTCGTTGGTCTATACCACAGCTAAGCAGAAAGCCCTGAAGAATCACTTGTTGATATTGTTACTGATAAGCCTAACGTCATTTGGCCTGAAACCTATGGGCGAAACCATCATATCATCTCTTAATGTACTAAGGACATTGAAAATTAAGTGTGATATTCTGGGTTGGCTAAATAGATACTGACTCAACTATATATATCTTAAAAATTGGGATAAATTCGGTGCTCATTTTTTAAAGAAAGATACTTTTATGTGCAGTTATGTAGTTTTTAGTAGTAGCGAGTGCCCAATTAAAAAAAGGAGGGGGATTTGTAAAAAACTAAAGACACATAGAACCAAACGGCATAAGAAGGTACAGCTTTCCTTTGAATGTTGTTATCTCTGGTAATTAACAGATTGTTAAATTTAACAATCTGTCAAATTTAACTAATATATTGTGCTTATTTATTTTTACGGTTTAACACGGCAACAACGACGAAAATGTGGCACTGACATAAAAAGTTTTATAATTTCTAAACAACCAAAAGAAAGATCTTAGAGGATCGCAGATTTCAGGTATGAATAGACCTAATATCAGTGTGGCAGAACATGTTTTTATTTTGATCTCCTTGGTACTTTAATGTTTGAACGTAGAGTATAAAAAAAAATATATTTTTCTAAATATTAGACAGAATGACGTACTAGTGTACGTCTGAAAAGGGATTTTTTAGCGACCATTTTTTTATAAAGGGAGTTTTTTTGCAACCAAGGCAAGGCTGCAACATTCTTGCTATCATGCCGAACTATTTCTGGAAACTAGAAAAAGAGATACGACTTCGAATATTTCGGCTTCACATCCAGAAGGCTTAATCAATGAAAAAAGAATAATGAAGACTGAGCAGTTAACAATACCAGAAATGTTTCTGCAAACTAGAAAAAGAGATACGACTTCGAATATTTTGGCTTCCCATCCAGAAGCCTTTATCAATGAAAAAAAAATAATAACGACTGAGCAGTTAACAATACCAGAAATTAACAAGAAAAGATAAGAAGAAAGCACAAACACTAGAAAATAAATAAAAATGAGAAAAACTCACATCTTACAATCATCAGTTGTGGTTTTTAAACAAATGCGATATGATAATTTGATGACAGATGTGATTTTTTTCGTTTTGCCTTTTTTTGTACTGCGTTTGTGCTTCCCTCTCTATTTTTGTGTTATATAATCTTATTTTTTTTTCGTTGATAAAGGTTTGCATATGTGAAGCTGAAATATTTAGACTTTTATTATTCTGTATTTAAGAATAAAAATTTTCTGGTAATCAATGCGTAACTAGCTTCCAGAAATTACTAAACATGTGAATATTTCAGCGGAGTAAAATCTCTTCGCGCCAGGACCTATTACAAGTGGAATGAATTGGTCAAGTTGGATAGTAACACTAGCCGTGAACAATTTTATTGCCGCAAGTCCAACTTTGATATTTTATTTTTTATAATTTTTATAAGTATGGGGAAGACAAAAAGGAAAAAAAATGGAAGAATCTCTAAACTTGTCTGCATTTACGGCAACAAGTCAAGGTGATGAGTTTTCTACAATGTCTTTGGCAGAAAATATTAGTTTGATTTTGTACACAGTTACAGGAAATACTGCCACTTGGAATCATTAATATCTAATATCAAAGCATCGGAAAACAATGTAAAAAGATTGGTGGAAATTGTTTCTGGATCAAGTAAAGAAGTTGCGCAGTTGAAATCTCGTGTTCAGAATAGTGTTATAAACATCTTCAGGTTCAAAACAAAACCTCAAAACCCTCCCCACTTTCATACCCCCTCCCATTGTCATGATGGCAACATATGACTTTTTTTTTGTTCACTGAAAGATTTACGGTAATTTCATTTTTAATATATCAGTGACTGCACGCAAGTCCTCGGGTGTGTTCTGATTGATACCCAGTAAACTATAGCCATAGGGTTTATTTTTAGCCTGGCTACGTGCCGAGAGTTGAAATGAACTCTGTACCTGCCGAGTAGAACTCGGCATGATTACATGCCGATAGTAGGAAACTTGAATCACGAAGAGCCGTTTAGATGATATAGTAAGTACAATTGCAAGCAAGTGTCCTCAACATTTACGCTGATGAAAGAGATTTAACAGAACCAGGGTTACAGAAATCTGTTCATGAAGAGAACGGATATTGAATAATTGTAGCATCTCTTGAGACCATTCCTCAATGGATTCTGCTAAGTCATTAATAATCAAACAAGATTTTGGTTCAAATATATTAAAAATGGCAAGCCCCTGTGTAAATTTCGTTATAAATTTCCCCTTTTAAAATTAGCTAAAATTATGAATACTCTTACTGCTTTAGCCTCTTTTAAACATTTGTCTTGATGTAAAAACAACATTAAAATACAAGTCATGGCGGTCAAAATCTAAAACAAACGGGGAGAAAGGCTACTGATCTGGTTTTTTTTTCACTTTTACGGTGTTTTTCACTTTTCATCTTAGAAGGAGATGCGATACTACCCTTTTCTTCTTTTCCATACAGATAATATTTTTTCACCAAACAAAATTCGAAGTTCCTCCTTAAAATTTAAGTAATTTTTCAAAACTTCAGGAATATTAAAATCTTCAAAATTATAACATACTTGGACATCTTTTCTTATCAAATTTCGGCAAATTGATTTCAGTGTGTTAGTCTTTTTAAAGACAAGGCTACATAGGGTCCAAAACCAATTCCTAGTTAGTGCCAATTCTAAAGTCCACTGTTTTACTAACCAAGTTAGCGTTGAAAGATACATATCTTTTTCACTATTGTGAACACTGAATGAACACTCGAATGCAGCTGCGTTATTTTCAACAAAATATTCAGTTAAGGCGACATGTTTTTTAAACGTTGCTAGCATTAAGGATGTTCTATTATAACAATCGGAGGCATTTAAGTTGGCACCATTTGAAATCAGTAGCTTACAAACAGCTATTAATCCTTGCCTAGCAGCATGATGCAACGGTATCATATTGAAAAAATCGATAGCGTTTATATTGGCACCATTTGAAATCAGTAGCTTACAAACAGCTATTAATCCATGCCTAGCAGCATGATGTAACGGTGTCATATTGAAAAAATCGCTAGCGTTTATATTGGCACCATTTGAAATCAATAGCATACAAACATCTAGTAACCCTTGTCTAACAGCATAGTGTAACGGTGTCCTTTCGTTTTTATCGATAGTATTTAAATTGGAACCATTTGAAATCAGCAGCTTACAAACAGCTGTTGATCCTTGCCCAGCAGCATGGTATAACGGTGTCCTATCGAATTTATCGAAACTATTTATTAATATCTCGACAGTAAATGTTGGATTTGAACTGTCAAAGATATCTTCGTTGGCGCCATTTGTAATAAGATGGTCAATGACAGATACTAATCCCTGATCAGCAGCAAGCAGCAAGTGTAACGGTGTTAGATGCAAATCGTCTAAGGTATTTACGTTGGCACCATTTAAAATTAGCTGCTTACAAACAGCTAAATTTCCTTGGTAAGCAGCATAGTGTAATGGTGTTCGAAAAGAATTGTCCACGGTATTTACGTTGGCACCATTTAAAATTAGCTGCTTACAAACAGCTAAATTTCCTTGGTAAGCAGCATAGTGTAATGGTGTTCGAAAAGAATTGTCCACGGTATTTACGTTGGCACCATTTGAAATAAACTGCTTACAAAAAGCTAAATTTCCTATGTAGGCAGCACAGTGTAACGACGAGCTTCTCGAAGGAACTATCACAAGTTGCATTTTATTTTAATTTCTCAGTTACAACGGATTAGAATTTGTTCTTTACTATCAAGTTAATAAACCTAACACAAAAATTCTTCTAAAGAAAAAAAAATTCAAGTATTTTTTCTTATCGGGAATAACAAATTCAAATTATTGCTCAGACAACATAAATGTTTTTGCTATTTACATAATAACCTTAAAGATCCTGAGCTAGGAACTAAACTAAAAACAAATTTAGTGTAATGTTTTCTTTTTTCTATGAAAATATAAAACAACATTATACAGGTGCTCTTTACACAATTTAAAACCTTTTCATACTGAAGTTTTTTTAAAGATATTTGGTCATTGAACCAAGTCTGACTTCTAAAAACGATTTCTACTATACATGAATATTTTGGTTTTCTTTTTTTAAGGTTTTTGAATTGTTTTAATCCCTTTTAAAAATATATACAAATATTTTTAAAATTACCAGTTTTTTGCTCTTTAAGCAATTGAATGTAAGCTTTTCTATGCATGAAAACCTTCACTTTTCTTCCAAGTGTGTCCAAAAATCTACTAATTTAAATTTTCTAAGAGTTCCAGCTTTATTTTTATGCTTCATTTTGCAACGCATATTTTTCGCAACATTAAATACTTCTAAAAATGTTTTTTCAACATCCCATTAATTTTTATTGACAAATAACTTCAGAAAAACAAGCTAAAGTTCTCTTGTGAATTTTAGACATTAAAGAAAAGTTCTGATAGACCTTCTGCACTTGTTTCGTCGGAGACATCGAGGCTCAAAGCTGCGAACCTATTTTCTAGTGCAAGATTATATTTTTGACGAATAGTCCTGTCAGGGAACTTCTGTATATCAAATATATTAACCGTAACTTTCAATTTTTCACCGCCTTTAACTTAATTTTGCATGTGGATATAACTAGTTGATTGTCAGAGAAGCAATTGGCACCGCGGCAAGCTTTGACATCTTCAAGGGACCTTCTTCTTTGCTTGCTGATAAGTATATGGCCGATTTAGTTTCGTGTGGTACCATCAGGTGATTTCCACGTCTATTTGTGGATAGTCTTATTGGGATACCACATACCTCCTACAATCATGTCTTAAGTGACACAATAATCAATCAGTCTCATGCTATTTTTACTGATTTCACCAATTCCATGACAACCAATCACCGTTGGCACATAGTCCTGGTGGCAACCCACTTTCGCATTAAAATCGCCACAAACAACCAAAATATCATGGCTTCAAAATTACCTTTAACATTATAACATACTTGGACATGGGTTGCATCTTTTCTTATCAAACTGCGGCAAATTCATTTCAGCGCGTTAGTCTTTTTAAAGACATAGTCTTTACAAAGACTTTAAAAAAACTATAAAGACTAATATTTTACTATATATTTTCCAAAACCAATTCCTAGTTAGTGCCATTCCTAAAGTCCACTGTTTTACTAACCAAGTTAGCGTTGAGAGTTATATATCTTTTTCACTATTGTGAACACCAAATGAACACTTGAATGCAACTGCGTTATTTTTAACAAAATATTCAGCTAAGGTAAGGCAACATGTTTTTTACACGTTGCTAACATTAAGGGTGTTCTATTATAGCAATCGGAGGCATTTATATTGGCACCTTTTGCAATCTGTAGCTTACAAACAGCTATTGATCCTTGCTTAGCAGCAATGTGTAACGGTGTCATTCTGACTACAGCCTTAGCGTTTATATTGGCACCATTTGAAATCGGTAGCTTACAAACAGCCATTAATCCTTGCCTAACAGCCTAGTGTAGTGGTGTTCTTTCGATTTCATCGATAGCATTTATGTTGGAACAATTTGAAATCAGTAGCTTACAAACAGCTATTGATCCATAAATATTTCCGATGAATTCGATAGGACACCGTTACACCATGGTGCTGGGCAAGGATCAATAGCTCTTTGTAATCTACTGATTTCAAATGGTTCCAATATAAATATTCCATTTGATTTTATTCTCAGAGTTTAGGAAATGACTGTTCAGTCTTTTCACCATGATTTCCACCTTTCAAAGAATCGGTTAGTTGATAAATTCAATAGATTTTTATTTGAGTAGTCAAGGACTCCAGTATTTTCTATCCTCGATTTTGTCAAGGTCCTGCTATTAAAAATGTTTCATCAGAACCTCTGACTAATCAACAGGAATCAATTTTGTCAATAGGGTCTAAATTATGTTTTCCAACATCGGTTTTATACTAAAAATAGCTTCTAAGGTAGAAGCAGGTATTATGGCTTTTGAAGATAAAATACAGGCTCCACAAGATCTTAGAGCTGGGATTGTAAAACAACTGAATACTTTTAAAAGAAGCAAAATTGAAAATGAAAACGAATAAAATGACATTAAAATATTTTCTCAATTAAAAAAGGATTAAGACCTCATTATCACTAGAGCTAAGAAAGGCCACACAATTATAATAATAGACAGTTGTGATTACGAACAGAAAACAAAAGCCATTATTTCAGTTAGCACCACTTGCAAAAAACTCTATTTTAACCCCACCGACAAATACATGAAGGCAACAAGAACTAAATAAGAGTTAGGGTCGTATATAGCCAAAATAAAGGGGAGGGGGAGCGAGGAATTTTGCAGACTGGCTGGTCATTTTTACCGACTGTTTTTTTTATCAATAATTAGCACAATGTTTTTTTTAATATGATACGCAAGTTCACTGCACGAGTCGGCAAGACTGCTGCATATAGCGCCTCTATTTCCATTTTCATGTTCCATATTGTATTTCCATATAGTCATGTCTCTATTTCCATTTTCTTTATTTGCGGCACCATCTGTAAAATCATGGCAAGAGTCGGTGAAACAGCTGCGCTTACCAGCCGACCAAGTTCGAGATTTCTGTAGATGTCGTGTCAGTATTTTTGTGGTCTTTATTTAAAAAAAAATTCTTTGGCAGAGTCAGTAAAATCGCAGTGCTTCGCGCCAATCTTTGTGTATTTGTTTTTGTTTGCCGAGTGCCCAAAACATTTGGGGAAGGAAGCATCCCCCCATACGTGATGGCCATGATTAAAGGCATTGAAAAATAATTTACATATAACCCCACAATTTTACAATAAGTTTTGCCCAAGAGGTTGTTCTGCGCCCAAAATCCACGGTTTGTTTAAAATTCACAAGAATGGTTTCAAGCTTCGCCCCATTGTATCAACTTTCCAATCACCTGTCCAAATTAGGAAAATGATTTTCAGCGGCGTTCCATCCACTTTTAGGAACTCAAAAACCTTATTAAAAAAACTTCCACTGACCTCACTAAAAAAATCAAATAACTTAGGATTGGAGGAGAAATTGATCTTCTACAGTCTTATGGTATTTCCTTGTATTCCAATTGTAATGTAAAAATTTGCGAATATATATTAAAAAATGAAATACAAACACACTTTGATTTGTCACAGGATGTAACCTTGGCAAGCTTGAATGTTGATACAGAAATTGGCTACTCTCATCAATGCATACCCCTTTTACTTCTGTTTTAAATGAATTTTTTAAACAGGCGTTTGGTTTCCCGATGGGAGCCCCTCTTAGCCCTTTATTGGCAAACCTTATCATGGATATTGTTGAAACGTCCGCTATTCAGAGTTTTTGACTTTTCTCTTGTTTCTCTATCAGAATTCAAAGCACATATTTGAATTCTGATTTTTTTTTCTTGAACATCTTAATAGCTTTGATAAAAACATTAAATTTTGAGTTGAATTTGATGAAAATGAAAAGCTACGATTTTTTTGACATTTTATTAACTAAAAGAGATAACGGCTTGCTTTTCTCAATATAAAGAAAACACACAGCGACTAATGTCTAAGTTTTCACTCGTGCCACCCGATTTCAGTGAAAAGAGGGCTGTGATTTCATTAGTTGACAGGGTTTTATAATCTGTTTCCAGAAACATCGTGATTCAGAATTATTTTATCTAAACAAAATTTTATTTTGTAATGGTGTTTCGGCTAAATTAATAAAGAAGATAATGGAAAATAGATACGTTAGAAATAATAATAAACTAAATGCAGTATCACAGTCTTCCGAATTGAATTCGAAACTAGATCTATGTTGCATGGGTAACGTGAGGTGTTTCAGTACCGTTTGTTCGGCTTCGCCGAGCAAAGTGGTGCGAAAACAACACTTGGTTTTGTTTCCTCGCTTCAAGTAAATGCTAAAGTTGTTAATTTGTAAGGATCTTAACCATCAAATACACCGGAAGCAAATAATAGGTTCACCAACTAGCAAAAGTTACGAAACCCTCATTTACTAAGATGATTATGAGCTAACAGTCGACCGTTTCTTAAACCTCCCCTATATGTCGCAAAATTGGTATCGACCTGTTTTTGGTTTCAGTGTGTACATTTTACCGAAGTTGTCAACCCTTTAAACTTTCACACTGGTATATCTTATGAAGAAATTTTTCCACCAAAAAATGGACCACTTACACTTTGATCAGCTTATCAAGAGCTGTCGACTGACGTCGAAAAAAAGAAAAATCTATCTGTCTTAGTTCAAAAGTTGACTTTTTTGTCGTAGGCCAAGTTTCTAACGTCATCACTAAGAAAGGAGCGAAGGATAAACTCTAATTTTTGCAATGAGAGAACTTTTAAAGTTTAAGAGGCACATCTGATACCGTATCTCTACTGCAATCCCAAGTGCAAAAAACCAGATGATAAACTTAGCTGAAATTACGAACAGAAATGGGTAGAAAAAAAAAGATTGCAGCACTTTCGGACCCGTGGGAAAATTCCACTTTTTTATTTCTGTAGATTTTTCTATTTATCACTCAAAGAAGATATATTGGCTGTAAGGCCGAGCAACTGCCGCATATATTTAACACTTATAGATTTTAGTCCATCTTCAATTTGAAACTGGTGCCTACCTGCTTGCCTGCTAGAACAAAGCTTTCCACTCGAAAGCAGAAACATGGTTTAATGAAACGAAAGCTTGACTGCATAACTTCAGATAGTTCTCTCCGACATAGGCTTTTCAAAATGGAAAGTCATATTCATCAATCTGGCCTAAGGTGCAAACTTTCCATAAGAACCGCAGAGGTTAAACCCTTGCCACTTTCTAGGAATAAAAAAAAAAAAAAAAAAAACCAGCAAAAGCAGTGTTGCTCTTGCAACACAAAAAAAGTTATTTGCATGGCAAGCTTTATATTCACCGAAATCACCAACAGTTTGTTGAACGACATATTAGGCACCATAACTCAGTAGACGAAGCTCTAAATTTTTGCAAGTCTCCTTAAACTTTTATTTCGGCTCTGGCAGAACCCATTTTCTATCACCCCGATCATTACGTACTATTAAACGATACCACGGCCATTTCTAACAAAAGAGGGTTTACACAGTGGGCTAGGGAGACAATTGAAAAAAAAATATATTCTTGCTTATATTTCAATAAATAGAGATATGGGTAATTTAAATATTGACCCGATATATGACATTCTTCTTTAAGGCCGTGATTAAGTGAATCGATGGATGGAACTCGAAAATCCCATGTTAAAATTGAAAATTTATATTTAAAAAGTACTCAAGTATTCATTTGCGGAAGATACCGCTTTTAATATCAGGCCGTAGCTTCTTTAAGACTCTACAAAATGTTTGCTGGAATTTTGCTCTATTTCCTCTAATTGCTTAGAAATCTTAGAGTGTCTAGGATATTGCTTTTAGAAAAAAATTGGTACTATCATGAGCAGAAGACAATAACCTGTAAGATGATTGCAACCATTTTTCGATCTATTTTCCTGTTTTCGAACAGTCCCATGGAATATTTTCAGCTACCTAAAACTTTTACAAGTTTTTTGCCAGAAAGAATCGTTTCAGATCGCTCTAAAGACCAGATTAACAAGCTGGTATAATTAACCTGCTATTTACGCCAATGAATAAGTGCTATTTGAAGGGTTTTTGACAATCAACTGTCTCAAGAGAATTGAGACAAAAGGCTATCCTAACTTCAATTTTGAAACTCGATGTTTTCAAGTTCACTTAATCACGGCCTTAAAATTAACCAATTAAAGGTTTACAAAATCACCAAGGGACTAGATTAAATACAAGGCACAGGAAAATTGCCACAGTAGTAGCAAGCAGAAGGATGATTTTGCAACTGGATAAATAATTTCATTTTCATTTATTTTATCCAGTCCCTTCAGAGTTCTCACTGAAGCAACTTTATTTAGCTTCTGTGACTTTCAGTCACAGTTTGACAATTATAAATATATATAGATATTTGTTGTTTTTATTTCTTGGTTTAGGCTTTATTTAATTTTAGATTATTTCAGTTTTTATTTTTGTTTTATAAGCGTTGACGACGCATTGTCTCATGCAGGCGGGATATTTGTGTCGGTTTGGTTTTGTGTTTTCCTTCTACTAGCCGTAGTTTTTTTTTCGTGAGATTTCTCCCTCTATTTGTTTTTTTTTTGTTTTGGCTGGCCAATTCCGCTTTAGATCTTTCGCTACCTCTTTTCCTCCTTGGTGCTCGAACAATTCAACAACGTGTTTCCCTATCACTCAGTATCTATCGCTCATGCTACGGGTTTTACACTGTAAATATATTTAACAAGTAATATTATTACAAGCACTGATTGAACCAAACTATTACAATATTTAATAAAAAAGACCGATAAAACACTTCAAAATATAGTACAACTAATCGATGTGGTATTTTCTCTAGACTTTTCGACTAGAACAGAAGCCCTGACGTCCTGAGGGTTTTCAAAATTTGGAAAAATGCACAATAATTTACAACTACGCAAGATCAACTCTATTGAAAAAAACAAGCATGAACATGCCATGGATAAGTAATAGAAATTCTGCAAACAGAACTACGTGTATTTTGATTTCACCACACGTATTATTGTCATCCCACCTCCCCCTCGGGGTGGAAAAGAACTGCTAAGTGACGGAAAGACGTGCATTTATGTTCCGCCACAAATGTAGATATGCAGTTTTAAAGTTATAGCCATTTTAAGTGAAAACGTAGGCGCCTGCAAGGAAGAGGAAGCAGATTGAGCTTTCGTACCCGATTTCTTTCTTCTTAAAAGACAAAAATGTAAAAAATTTCGTAACATACGACAAAAAATGATAATGTGGAAAAAGAAACATTTGAACTTTATTTTCATCCCCCTCCTCCCTCTGAAAGCTTTGGGCATGATTATCTTCCCTTATGAAAATGTATGCGGATGCCTATACGTGCCAGATTTTTATTTTCACTGACAGCCTTTCGTTAGGGGGTGGGGGGCATAGCTTTAAAACGTGTATCACAATACCACACTTAAAGCTTAGCTGATATCATGTTGTGCCTGTTTTACACATTTTTAGTCGAAAATGTAAAAAAAGACAAGGTGAATATAGCCAAACATTAAAGGTGGGGGAGGATTTTGCTAGGCTTAGCAATAGGGTGAAGTTTTGAGGTTTTCATCACGAAAAATTGTAAAAGGATATTCTGGCCATGGATAAGGGAATTCGCTTGAATTATTAAATATGTTATCTTTGAGTTTTATGCCCAAATGAATGTTTATTATCTTCCTTTTAGCTAGATTGGATTAGATATTATAGTCATAGATTTTTTTACACTAACTTAACTGGTGTCTTTTGCACAAATCATTTTTCAAATGTTAACAGAGTACTTCTGTAGATCCCATTGCCAGTTTATTCAAATTCTTCTTGCGTCAACAAGGTTAAATTTACCTAGAAAATATAATTATTTCCACACTTTAATGATACCATCCATTGAGGAAGTAACAACGAACGGTTGACTGCCTTTGACTGCTATAATGTTATTAATTATGTCCCGATGAGCTGGATTTATTTCTTCCAGTCCAATTGCAGGAGGGGACGCGGCTCGGGGTTTACTTGTCGATTCTTGCACGACACGAGTCCCGTCAACCAGCTTCTCACTGAAAAAGATAAGTAAATAGTGAGTAAAAAACCCATCAACCATGTAAAAAATTCAAATAAGGTTGAATGCATATTGGGGGTTTCACGCATAAACCGAAAAGCTATTAAACCAATGAAATTAATTTTTTTAGGCATAAGAAAAGATTCTATTGGCTGATATGTTTGACGTTTGTCCACAAAAAATCAAATTAAACTAGGGCTTGGACGATTTCGTTGAACAGTGTATTTTATCGTAACTTCCCATTGCCATGTTATGGTACAGGTTTATAAAGTTGCGTATCTTCTTTTTTTTACGTAGAACTAATGCAGCAACATTGTAGTTTCATTCACCTCAGATTGGACAAAAATCTAAACTTTGAACTGGTTTTTACTTATTCTCCAATAAAAACTTAAAACTGACACAGTGCCTTAGCGCCAGAGTGCTACTTTTACTTTACTCTTATCTTCAACAATTTTGCAGAAAATATTGAGCCCAAATTGGCTGTCAAATCCTTAAACGGTATATCTGCACCTTTCCTCTATTTTGAGTTAAGAATAGTTATAAAGGTGACTTTTTGTGCTGAATCGATTGGTATATATGGAGTTACCATATCTCCTATTGTTGGCTAGATCGACATTTCAACTTAAAAGTGTATCTGACTCAAATAGCTTTACGCAATCCTAAAAAGCTGATCGGGAAGCAGTATGCATTTACACGTTCTTTGAAGCGCAGTAAGTCCCGCGTAGTTTGTCCAGCCTTCGCGCAAGATTCTCGAGGCTGCTTCTCAAAAGTTTTGCAACACGAGGATGCTCTGTTTTGGGATTGGACAGCCGAAATCTTCCAAAATTTTTTTCAACTATGTCAGGCCTAATCATTGTAATTCGGTTTTTCTTTTAAATTACAATACGTATAAGAATTTCCGATATTACCAAAGAAACCATAATGCCAATGCAGTTTTTATGAAGTTTTATTTTCTGACGTACTGTCATGAATTTCTTGGAATGGTTGAGATCTCCCTGAATCAATGAAAGTATATAACTCAAGGCTATTCTCATTCATCAATAACATCAATTTCTTTGACTATTGCTAGTTAATGAAAATAGAATTAAAATAGGTATATAAAGGGGGCATAACCGGAATTGTAGTTGAATACTACTACTAACAGCTCACCGCAACACCAAGCCACCTGAGGCCAATAAAGCTACATACAGCTCCTCCTCCATCACAATCTGTTCAGAGCCTCCTTCTTTACACCCTCCCAAGAAGTTCCGTTTTCCTTTAAATCTTTGTTTATGGCATCCTCCCACCTCAAAAGAGGACGATCTGATTTCTGTTTAGCCCTAGACGGTTGGCCGAAAAGAGACAATCTTCGACAATCTGTCATACGCAGAAAGTGCCCTAACCATGTCAACTTTTTTTCTCATTATAGCCCTAGAAAGCAGGATTAAACCACACTTTTCGTACACCCTACTGTTTGAAATACGATCAGTCAGCCGAGTACCCAGAACGACCCGTGGGCAATTTCTCTGGAAACATCCAGTAAATCTTCATCCACTTTTCGGAGTGCCCATACTTCAGAGCCATTTTGACCACTGTCATCACTGTAGCTTCCAATGTTCTTATCTTGGTTTACAAACTTATCTCCCAATTCTTCCAAACTTTTTTCAATTGTGGAAAAACACCCTGATCCATGGCTATTCTACTTTAAACATCTTCACTGATCCCACCGTCCTTACTAATAATACTACGAAGGCAAGTGAAGCTGCCCACCTGATTGACTCTTTGCCTGAGTTTGACTCTTTGCCACAATTCTACTTTTTAAAACAATTAAAAGCTTTAGCGTATAGAGCGAGGGATTGCGGAGGGGACAACCCATTTCATATACAGAGTAATTTCTGTTCGTTTTAAGTTTTAATGTCGCTCCTTACTTTCAGCTAAAAAAATCAGTTTTTTTTAAAAATCTTGAACTGGGACAAGTCCAGATTGAGTGCTCCCTCTCAATTTATTAACATGCCAGTATAATATTTTACTATAATGTCATCTAGCTACATCTTCCAGATCCTTGTAGGTGAATTTTGGGCTATATACAGAATTATAAGCCCGATGAAATCATTTTTCCTTACAAGTTTGTAGGCTTGTCAGCAACAGATGTGTATAAGCAAAATTTAATTTATCGAAAAAAAGAAAAAGAAAGTATCGATTAATTTTTTCGTATATATACCTTGACTGACAGTGTCGGCAAGAAAACCCATTTATTTATGCATCAAAGACGTAAATCAAATATCACGTGAGGCTAGCCCAAAATATTTTTGTGCTAAAAATACATTTTAGAGTGAAAGTTGCATAGGTGAATATGAAATCATATTGTACTACTTCAGCCGTACAGATGGATAAAGACTGATTCAAGGGGGAGGTGGTATCCCCCTTTCATTATATTTGAATTTCGTTCAAATACAATGAAATTTTCCTATAATTTCAATATATGAAAAGCTATAATAAGCTTTTCCAATGTTAGGCTTAGTAAATTCATGCTGTTATGTCTCACTACTGAAAAAATCGACCTTAAAATGCCAGGGACAGATTTTTCTTAGGAAGGGTCGAGGAGCAACAGGAATTGAAATTTTTTGTTGGAGAGGAACAACCTTTCTCCTATCCTCACACAGGAGTGTAGACTATGGTTTGTTTTTACCATTCGATGCCTATCTTTCGATAGGCTTTGCTTCTAGCATAGGTGTATTGTTGGGTATAAATATTGCAACTTAGGTTGATCGTTCATTATAAATGGCTGAAGACTTGAGCTAAAATTGTCAAAGAAGTAAGGAGGCATTTGATAGATTTATCAAATTTTAATTTTTACTGTATCTGGAAACTGTTTTTTCCTTTTAACTCAAAATTTCAATTCTTGACTCCATAATTGTTACTCCTTAGAATTTTTAGATCCTTTGGAGTGACTGGTGCCAGTAATATTTTTAGAAACTCCTAAAACAAATGGCCAACTATTGGCAATTGGCCTAATGCAACACTTGTGAAGGGAGATAATCGGGCTGGATAGTAACAGGCTTTAGAACGAAGGATCAAGCCCACTTTTCTCACACAGGATCCAGATGCGGGTGGCAAGGAAGGTTTGAGGAGAGATGATTTCGCATAAGACGAAGTTTGTCAACTCTCTTGATAGTTGTAACTTAGAAAATTATAATCGAGACATCGACGCAAGACCCTTGACCCCAGTAGCTATTTAGTCTGTGATGCATTAAAGTTGACCATCCAGGCTTAGGACCACTTTTCTATTTCCAGGAGATAGAAAATATATTATATTACGAAGAAATAGAAAGAGAGTGAGCCTGAGGAAACCCTGCCTTTACTAGACGATCACTGGAAGTAGACTCATTAAAAATTATACCTAAAGTTGACTACCACAAATTCGATATGTTTAAAATTTTATCAAAAGGTCCTTGCGCCAGACTCTATCGAAAGCATTAGCGGTAGCAAAAGATAGATCCCTAATATTGTACCCTATGATCAGAAGTTCAACCTACTTCTGATGCTGAGTATTCAGAAAGCCTTGTAGTCATCATTTCCAGCGGGACCCATACTGCTTACCACTGAGGAGGTTATTCGACTCCAGGTGTTTTTAAAGGAATTTATTCGAAATGTCTTCATAGTCCTTACCAATACAAGAAAGGAGAATGATTGGCCTATATGAGCCAATGCAGGCAGGATCACTATGTGGCTTGGGAAGAGGGGTGACATGGGCGGACTTCCACTCACATGGGAAAGACCCAGAACGAGAGAAGAGTTGAAAGAGACATGCTAGTTTGGTGCTACAGTGTTTGAAGAAAGCAATGTCAAAAGCATCAGCTTTTTATTTCCAATATTTATGAAATTTTCTTGTACCGTTTAAATCAAATATACCTAAATGAGCCCTTATTCTTGAAAGGTTGTTACAAAACAACAATGTTTACCACTAAGAGAACGAGGACTGAAGGGATAATCATGAGAGAAATGTGACAAAACAAAATTTTTGCTAGAACGTTTTGAAAAACGATCCGAAAGCAAAGTTTAGTATTTAGAGATGGTTGGCAATGATCCTCATATGTAAGATAATTTCTATCCATTTCAAGTTTTAGTCTCGTCCTTTATACTTTGACTTCTTCTGACAATACTTGTCTCCTGATGAAAATAGTACATTTAGCAACCCAGTCATCTAAAATTGTAATTAAATAGATAGATTCCATACGTTTCAGATTTCTTGGGATTTGTTTTCACTTATGAAATACATTTAGGAGACTATGCAGCATTGTCAACCGGGATAGAACGGAAATTTACCTGTAAATGCAAAAAACCTATTAGTCCCATAGTCCTAGATAGAAATACCAAAACAGAGACCTTGTAACATTATCAGCTAGATTAGAATAGGAATTTACCTGTAAATGCGAGTAACTTGATTAGTCGCATCATCCTGATTCGGAATAAGAACATAGGATTGTGTTGAATCGCTTAGGTCCCAATAACGAACTCGTTGGTCTGTACCACAGCTAAGCAGAAAACCTGAAGAATCACTTGGTGACATTGTTGCTGATAAGCCTAACGTCATTTGGTTTGAAACCTATGGGCAAAATCATCATATTCATCTCTAAAGGTACTAAGGACAGTGAAAATTAAATGTGATAGTTTAGGTTGATTAAATAGATACTTACGCAACTATATATATTTAAAAAATTAGGATAAATTGGGTGCTCATTCTTTAAAGAAAGATACTTTTATGTGAAGTTATGTAGTTTTTAGTAGTAGCGAGTGCCCAATTAAAAATAGGGACGGGGGAATTGCAAAAAACTAAAGACATATAGAACCAAACGGCATAAGAAGGCACAGCTTTCCTTGGAATGTGGTTATCTTTGGTAATCAACATATTGTCAAATTTAAATAATTCATCGTGCTTAATTATTTTCATGGTTCAACATGGCAAATACGACGAAAATGTGGCACTGCCCTAAAAAGTTTTTATAATTTCTAAACAACCAAAAGAAAGATCTTAGAGGATTGCAGATTTCAGGTATGAATAGACCTAAATGTGTCTGGAAGAACATGTTTTTATTTTGATCTCCTCGGTACTTTAATATCTAAATATAGAGTCTATAAAAAATATATTCTTCTAAATATTAGACAGAACGACGTACTAGTGTATAACCGATATAGCAACTCTAAAGAACCTATGTCACATGGTACATAAGATACGGGAGGGGAAAAACTGAAAAGGGATTTTTTAGCGACCATTTCCTTACAAAGGGAGTTTTTTTTTGCATCCAAGGTAAGGCTGGAAAATTCTTGTTATCATGTAGAACTATTTCTGCAAACTAGAAAAAGAGATACGACTTCGAATATTTCGGCTTCACATCCGGAAGCCTTTATCAATATAAAAAAAAAAATATTAAAGACTGAGCAGTTAACAATACCAGAAATTAACAAGAAAAGAAAAGAAAAAAGCACAAACACTAAAAAATAAATAAAAAATCCAAAAAACTCACATCTGATAAACATCAGTTGTTGTTTTTAAACAAATACGATATGATAATTTGATGACAGATGTGATTTTTTTTTCTTTTTTTGTACTGTGTTTGTGTTTCTCTATTTTTGTACTCTATAATCTAGTTTTTTTCCTTTTCTTTTCTTTCGTTGATAAACATTTCCATATGTGAAGCTCAAATATTTTGACTTTTATCATTCTATATAAAAAATAAAATTTGTCTGGTAATCAATGCCTGAATGCATTCAGGCAAGTAAAATCTTTTCGCGCCAGGACCTATTACAAGCGGAATGAATTGGTCAAGTTGAATAGTTAACACTCATAGTGAATAATTTCATTACCATGACTCAAACTTTGATATTTTATTTTTCATAGTTTTCAAAGTATGGGAAGACAAAGGGGAAAAAAAAAAGGATGAATCTCTAAACTTGTCAGCATCTACGGCAACGAGTCAAGGTGATGAACTTTCTATAAAGTCATTAGCAGAAAATATCAGTTTGATTTTAGACACAGTTACAGAAAATGCTGCCACTTGGAATCATTAAAATCTAATATCAAAGCAATAGAAAATAATGCAAAAATTGTTTCTGAATCAAGTAAAGAAGTTGTGCAGTTAAAACCTCGTGTTCAGAATGTTGAACTAGAGATGACAAGCGTCAAAAACTAAATTTCTGTGGTATTGGAGGAAAATACAGCGCTTAAGTGCTTCTTTTTCTGATGTTCTAATATCAACTTTTGTCTTTCTTGTTTCTCTAATTTCCTGGTTTCTACTTATTTTCTTTTATTATAATTGCAACCAAGTTGTTTTTTTTCTACTGTATGCTAGTGTTTATTCTTACTCGTCCTCATTTCATATGTATTGTCTGATTTAGGGTATTATCTATGGTTCTTTTAGTGCTCTACTATTGCCCATAGCATATAGCTATATAGCCCATAACAAGCAAAGCTTCTTGAGCCGAATAAGTTTTTTACGTTTGTAATAGTGTTTTAGTATTAATAAAATTATTGATGATTAAAATCCCATATGGACAATATGTCGCTTACTCTGATGAAATTAGAAAGCAAAGAAAACAATAAACATGTAGTGATATGGAATTTGAAAGTTGAAGATGAAATGAAAGCGCAGGAACTACTGTCTAAAGTTGTTACTGAAGGCCTTGATCTACTAGCCCCTAGCCCAGCTAAGTTGGTGGATTTCAGGGATAATGTGAATTTCTTGAAATCTTAACTACCGTCGAAGATGATCAGGGACGAGATTTTGATGAACGCTAAGAAACGGAAAAACAAATAGAAATTGGAGTATCTCAGAAAATATTTTTGACAGACGACTCGTCAAAGTCTATTCGTAACGTTCGCACGAAATTGCTTAATGTGAAATTTAAATTGTGCGATTTCGGAATTGACACTTGGTTGTCCAAAGGTCTATCCCCCTACCTAATCATCAAACGGCAAGATGGTTCAAATAAACGAATCAAAAACTTGATGAAATTAAACGAATTATTTATGGGTTACGTTGTAACTCATCTGGTAGTGATCAAATCACTTTAAAAACTCTTACGTTAATATTCCCTCTTCTATCTCAAGTTTTATGTGAATTAATTAACAAGTGTTTTCGTCAAGGGAAATTTGCATATTATTTTAAAGTTGCCCGAGTAACCCATGGAAATTAAATTCATGGTATTAAAGCTAACCCAGGAAATCACAGACCGATAATTGTTTTACCAGCACTATCCCCCGTTTTAGAGAAGTGTTTCAGTACTAGAATGATGAGTTTTTTGGAGGATCATAAGTTACTGGTAGAGACACAATTTGGGTTCCATAGAAAAAGAACAATGGAACAGGCAATGATTTATTTGACAACTATTATCAATGATGCATTAGATAAAGGTTTTAAAGTAGGTACTGTATTTTTGGATCTGATAAAAGCTTTCGACATGGTGGACCAAGAGCTTCTTCTTAAAAAGTGTGAGGTGTATGGTCTGAGGGGAAAAGCATCGACTTTTCTAAGAAGTTTTTTAAGTAATCGTTATCAGTATGTTCAACTAAATGATTCTTCTTCATGAAAAAAACTGGTTGAAATAGGTGTTCCCTAAGGATCAGTTCTTGATCCTATATTATTCTTGATATTTGTAAACGATTTACCAAATTATTTAAATAATATGAAACAGTTTTGCTTTTTGCTGATGACACAACAGCAATTACCACAGCTAAGACTGCACAGCTGCTTGAGAAGTCAATGAGGGAATCAGTTGATAAAATTGTAACCTGGATGAGGGTCAATAAACTAAGGATAAATATAAGCAAGTCTAATTTAGTCATTTTCTCATGATCGCCAGATTTGTACCCATGAAGGAAGGAATTAAATACATCTAATGGAGTTATAAAACGGACTGTTTGTTTTAAATACCTTGGGATTGTAATTGATGAAACTCTGTCTTTTAAGCAGCATATAACCTTAACAAGTAAAATTCTGGCAGAAAATCTAGGTATAATGAAGAAACTCCAACATTTTTTCCCTAAA
Organism: Artemia franciscana; assembly: GCF_032884065.1. NCBI lineage: Eukaryota > Metazoa > Arthropoda > Branchiopoda > Anostraca > Artemiidae > Artemia > Artemia franciscana. The sequence continues at coordinate 53,118,958 of NC_088865.1, forward strand.
TCTGACCTCCGTCATCTTTATTTTTCTCTTATTCACTCGTATATACTTTATTGTTCAATTATTTGGCTCTCCGCTTTTCCATCTATCCTTAAACCAATAAGAGTTCTACAAAATCACGCAGTTAGGCTTTTACCAGAGATTCCTTCTCGTCAGTCTCTTCGGGAATTTTATCCAACCTTGAAGATTTTGTCAACTGCGGGTCTCCATGAATTTAATGTATTGTGGTTTATTTTTGGGCTACTGCAGGATATTCAACCAAGCTGTTTTAGTGATTTGTTATGCGTTAGGTCTTTTGTTCATTCACACGATACAAGGGGTAGTGTTGATATAACTGTACCTAGAAGCATTTCTTCCCGTTCATGTTTTACTGTTTTATATAGAGGTACATGGAAATGGAATAGTTTGACGAGTAATATAAGGAGTACTGGAGACCCGTTATATTTCGAAAAACCATTAAGGAACTGCTTTTGTAGATTATGAGTTTTGATTGATTCGTTTATTTTATTTAGTGAGGGGGTTATGACTATATGTAGTTCCCAAAGGAAAAGTAAAGTAAGGACGTTCTTTTTTCATATTTATAGTCGAGTGTGGTGGTATTAGTGGTGTTGGTGGCCTAATGTTCTTTTATTTTGTATATTTTGTTTTCTCTGTCTCCCTCTCGGACTAAGCTTTGCTTTTTAGGGGATGTAGTATTCAATTTTTGTTTATTATCTGTCTAATGAATAAATCCTTGTCTCTTTATGAACATCCACTGTCTTAACTAAAAGTTTAATGTGTTATTATATAGTTTTTTAATTCTCATTTCAATTATAAATAGAAATAAGCGTTTAAATATTATAAGGAATTATTTATCTAAAAGTTATTTACCTTCTCTCTATCTTTTCTTTATGTTGATAAGCCTATCATACGAAATATGTCATATTTATGACAGTGATTGCGATTTAACTGATTATTGATTTGCTTTCATAAGTTGAACTGTACACTTGCCGCATAATTTTCAAGCTAAGGAGAGCACAGATTTCTCTCTGCTCTATTTTTGTTCGATCTGTTCTAAACAAGTTGTCCACCCCCACCTCTCTGGAAAATTTGGATCTAAAATTTACCCCTCTATATTAAAATTTCAAAAATTAATTTTCGGGCCATAATTCATGGAGATTACAATTAGAAGAAAGTTTTAAAATAATTTTTAACATTTTAGAGGAAGCTTGCTCCAAATAAATGTCATGATTTCTATGCTTTAGACACTCCAATTATACAGAAAAAAAGCTACGAAGTTTGTTACCACTAACTCTCTAATATTTTATTTAGATCAATTTTTAACTCCGCCTGTAATCATACAGCTAGTCCCGAGCCTGGAAAAAGGAGGAGGGTTAGTCAGAGGGCTAGTAACTCGCCACTGTAAAAACCAATTAGTTCAAGAAACAGCAGCAGATAGCCCCGGGTTGACTTCTTCTGTGATGAAGACTAACGCACGCCCCCGGATAGGATTCTTGAAAACGACCGAGTGCTTCCGTATTTGATACTGGAATGTTAGAACAGTTAATCAAGACACACAGCCAGGAAAACTCAACAGTGTTATGAGGACTCTTGATAAGCTCCGTATTGACATTGCTGGAGTTTTTGAAAACAAACTTACCAGTTTTGGTCCTTTGAATAGTGAGACATACCATATTTTATATTCTGGACTTGAAACTAGAAAAGAGGCAGGTGTTGGAATGGCATTAAGCAGCCGGGAAAAAAATGTCTCGTGGACTGGGAACCTATTAATGAGCGGATCCTTCGTGCTCGCTTTGCCACCTCTCCGGCCAAATTGACAGTTATTGTTGTGTATGCCCCAACCAATGATACCTGTGATCAGACCAAAGATGATTTTTATCGCGTGTTGTCAAATGTTGTTGCTAATGCGCATCGGCATGATATTGTGACCGTGTGTGGGGACTTTAACGCTGAAGTTGGAAGTGATGCCTCCTATGCTCCAGCTATCCTTAGTAAGCATGGACTGGGGGAAATTAATGATAATGGCGTACATTTAATTGACTTCTGTGGAACTCATGAACTTATCGTCGGCGCATCATGGTAACCTCATAAACAAATACACAAATATACTTAGAACTCGCCTGATGGTGTAATAAGAAATGAAACGACCATATTTTAATTGCCAAGGGCAACGTTGTTTAGAGGATGTTAGGACCTTTTGAGGTGCCGACTGCTATTTCAACCATCAACTTGTTGTTGCAAAGTTTAAGCTGATACTAAAAACTGTCATAGAGCTCCAGCGGTCAGTAAAAACATTTAATGTGAGTAAACTGCAGGACCCGTATGTATTACAAAAGTATACAACACCTTTGTAAAATAAGTTTTCCATGCTAATGGACGAGTTGTCAATTGATAATCAATGGGAAAAGATTGTCGAATCCCTGAAAGAGGCGGCACAAGCAGCTGTGGGATATAACAGGAAGAAGAAAGAGCAGTGGATATCTGAAAGTACCTCGGGTATAATTGATCGAAGGGCAGAAGTCAAAATTTCCATTGATAGGCATGAGCATAACACGACATGCACTGCAGAATATCTAGATGATCTAAAGGCGCAGTAAAAGCGTCTCAATAAACAAGTCAAAACATGGACTAGGAATGATAAGAGGGTGTACCCCGAAACTATGGCTGATCAGGCTGAAGCAACCGCCAGGCGGGGAGATAGTCGTACTATGTACGCTATAACGAAGGAGCTTGCGGGTATTTCGAAGGCTTCTTCGACCCAAGTTGAAAACAAAGAAGGCATCTTATTAACCCAGACGGATTGCATAATCCGACGCTGAGTGGAGCATTTCAGCGAGGTATTAAATCAGGTACCTCCCACAACTTTTTTAAATATCCCTGTAGAAACATTGTTCGATCTTGGAATATATTCCGGACCTCTCTTGCTGAGTGAAGTAAAAGAGGCTCTAAAGACTTCGAAAAACGGAAGGGCAGTCGGCAACGATGGCGTACCCCCCGGACTGTTGAAAGATGGTAGAAGCGCCCTAGCAGTGCCCATGTTTGAACTTTTGTCGTGTGTTTGGGATGATGAAAAACTCCCGAGTGAATGGTCAAAGGCAGTAATTGTCAAACTCTTCAAAAAAGGGCAAAAGACTAAATGTGATAATTGAAGATGCATCGCTTTACGATCAGTTGGTAGCAAGGTTTTGTGCCAAATTATTCTCAATAGAATTCAAAGTAAAGTGGAGAAAGTTCTGAGAGATGAGTAACATGGATTCCACCAAAACAGATCGTGTTGTGACCTAATATTTAGCCTGACAGTCCTGCTCGAAGAATCTAATGAATGGCAAGTTCAACTACTCACAGTATTTATAAACTTTCTCAAGGCCTTCGAATCGATACACCGCGAGACTATGTAGAAAATTTTAATGCATTACGGGATCTTGATAAAAACTGTAAATATAATTAAAGCGCTATACCTTGACATTATGTGTGCAGTACAAACAGAGGGTGGCCTCTGTTTTAACAGAGTAGTTCACCGTTCAGTCAGGTATAAGGCAGGGCTGCATTCTATCGCCATTATTATTTACCATAGTCATAGATTTTACGCTTCGTGGATGTAGATTCAGTGGGGGTCTACAATTATACCCACTAAGAGAGCTTCATGAATGTGTTTTTGCGGACGATATTGCACTCTTTGCTCACGAATCAGAGGCTATACAACACAATATAAATGAACTTGGGCGTTTGACAAATGCTGCTGGACTCTTCGTAAACGCTAACAAGACAAAATCAACTCCAAATGCGGTCATTCCTGACTTAGCTGAAGGACTCTTGCTCAATAATGTGGAAATTGAAGTAGTGAGGGAGTTCAAATATCTCGGCAGCATTCTTGCGCAAGATGCCAATCCTGAAAGAGAACTTTTGTGCCGAATAGTATTGGCTGGCTCTGCCTTCAATTGTTTTAGAAAAATTTGGAAAAATAACAAATATTCCAAGAAGCCGAAGCTCAGAACTTATAATAGCAATTTCCTCTCCGTCCTTACATATGGTTGTGAAACTTGGAGCATCACTGCGCAACTAGAAAAATGAATACGGGCATTCTATAATAGCTGCCTAAGATCTATTTTGGATATACATTGGGGGGAGAGAATAAGAAATGATGAGCTTTATAGCGTGACAAATCATACCCCCATCCTTGAAGTCATTAGAAAGCGTAGATTGATGTACTGGGGGGCACATGGTGCGAATGAGTGATGGAAGGCTGCCACATGACATATGGTGTTGGACACCCCCTGGCCTCTGCAAGTCAGGGAGACCCAAAATGACCATTGGCAGGATGTTAGAGAAGGAGGTGAAGTTGGCGAGGTCTTCGGTGGAGGAGCTTTGGTCGATGGCTCAGGATAGGTCTTCGTGGCAAACCACTGTTGCTGCCTTATGCACCTTCAGGCGTGGGAGGACTTAAGTCTAAGTAAGTAAAAGCAACTATCAATCAATCAATGAATCAATTTATTTGTAACCCATCTACAAAAAAGAGGGCGGAACGCCCTTAAGATAGAGTAATAAGAGAAAAAAAAAGCTACAAATAAATACAAATCAACACAAACAAACAATTAAATAAGTAATGCTGACCATGGGTGAGACACTATTGACATAGAAGAATGAAAATCATGAAGCCTTTTATCGATAATAGATGTAGGAGTAACTAGGCGGAATTTGTTCATTAAGTGACTATTTCTAGTCCAAGGAGGGTAACTGAGAAGGAATTTAGCATAACGAAAATATAATCTACGAACAGATAGTTTCTGAGGTTCACTAAAAAACTGCCAAACCGGACAAAGAGAAATGAGGTACAACAAGGCTATTATAAATTTTCGCAAGATTTATTTTTATCAATGTGTTTAATATTAGATACAATTGAAGCATAAGCAATTCTCAGTTTTTTCTTCAAATTTTCAAGGGATAATTTCACAGTTTATTTCATATTTTTTCCAATCGGCATTCCAAGGTAAACTAACTTTTGAGAAAGGGGGACTTGAACATTAGCTAAAGATAAAAAAATAGGGCCATTTGTCTCTTTAAAATTGAAAGCTACAAGAGCAGTTTTTTCAACATTGAAAGAAAGCCCAATATTTTTATATTCATTGTAAAGCTGATTAAACGCATTTTCACAACCACTAAAAGTACGGCTTAGATTCAAAACATCATCTGCAAAAGTTATTAAAGACAAGTTAAATCCACGGTGAATACAACTAAAACTAACAGAATTTTGGGCATTTAAAACAGAGTTATTAAATAAAGAAGGTGAGGTAACCTTCACCTTCTGAGGTCACCTTCTGCTGAGGTAATCTTAAATAAAGAAGGTGAGGTAACGGACTCCTTTCAAAATATCAAAAAGGGAAGATCCCCACTTTAACTTCGCCTTAAGGTGATGGTACATATACAGAAGGCACTTTACTATACAAAAATTTACCCCTCTTTTATACGGTTCAAGTAAAACTTGGGAAAAAATGCAAGAGTCGAAAGCACGAGCAACATCTAAAGCACAAAGGATAATATGGGATCTACTTCTTTCTGCATCAGCAAGAACATTCATTAAAGCAAAAAGGGCATGCTCCCGGCTAATACCTTTTTGGTAACCAAACTGGTGGGGTGGGACATAATATTTAGAAACAATTTCATCCAAAATAACTGACTCAAACAATTTAAAAATAGTACAAGAAACTGTTATAGGTCGGAACAAATTACACGCAGTAAAATCCTTTTTGCCTTTTTTCGGGATAGGGGTTATTTGACCAACTGTAAATTGATAAGGAACAACTCCGTTTTCAATAGACATTTGAAAAAGTAGAGATAAATGATTAAAAAGAAGAGCACTTGCATAATCAAAATGTCTGGCAGTAATTCCATCAACTCCCGCGGAATTTCTTTTCTTTAGTTTTTTACAATAAAACGATACATCACTTGGCTTAATTATAAATGTCGAAGGTTCGTGTTTTTTCAGACAAGCACTTAATTCTTTTTCAAATTTTGACTCAAGAGCAGGATCGGGAGAAGAAAACTCATGCTTATAGTAATTTATCTACTCAGGCTCAGGAATATTATCTGCACTAATGTGTTCACAAGGGCGTTCAATTTTTTTCCAGAGCTTCGAAGGGTTCTCTGCAATTTTATGAGCGTTTTTCTCAATAAGATCAACCTTATGTTTTCTTAACACTTTAGCAAAAAAACATTTAGAACGTAGCCGCAAACCATTTATAGTCCCAGACTTAGGCCTGCCGCAATCCAAATATTCAGCCAAATTTTAGAAGACTCGCACGCGGAAATAAGGGAAGGTTTTTTTTTTTACCAACCCTGAACTTGAGAGCCTTTCCTAATACGCTTGTACGGGACAACTGAAACTTCAGCACACTTTAATGCATGGTTAATTTCAGCTAGATAGGTGGTAAGTCCGATGGCTATTTCTTTTGCACTAAGGCCCGAGCGCGTGCACAACAAATGAAAGGGCACCTTTATTTTATTTAATATTCTGTCACATTCAAAACGAAACATCTCGCGGTTAACTTCTTTCCAGTCTTTTATATAAAACCACTTTTTATCTGGCTGTTTAGGGGCATGAAATGAAGCATTTATTTTCAACTTTATTTGAAGGTGATCCAAATAAAAGCCATCACTAATTACCTCGACAGTTTCACAGGGGAAAGATGCATTAAAATGATCAAGGTTGGAAGTCGCTGACAGGACACCAATAAACGTGAAAGTTTCTGTTTTGTCAGCAACTGAGTAGGAAGGGGGAGGGAATTCAGAAGGAGTTGGGTTCTTGGCGATGAACTGTCTGTTAAGTCACAATTAAAGTCTCCTGCGATCAAAACTCGAGCATATGGACGCTTTGAAACTCCCTTCATAAAACTCGCTAGCTTTTTGCAAGTATTTATGAATTTATTCTCTGATTGCGAAGAGCAGTAATTAGTTGGCAGGTAAACGTTTATACAGATTAGGTTCAAAAATTCGGCAGCAATGAAATGGTCATTCGACTCAAGGAGATTGACAGGAAATTGTGAAATGATAGTTAATCCGCCTGAAGGTCGGCCACGGCTCTTATTCATTTTCGCTGGGTGAAATAAGAGATAAGAATTCTGTGAAATGCTGAGTAGATTTTTCCTTTCATCAGACAAAAAATGTTCTTGTAGAAAAATTATTTCAGTTTGTACTTAATACCATTGATATTCCATGATAAGAGACTTAAAGCTCGAGCCATTATGCTGACTTAACTTTACTTAAAAGTCCTTAAAGGGCGACTGGACATTTGAAGCTGTAACAGGGATGATCCTGTGATTTGCACAATGCACACTTCTTGGGCCTTTGACAAGGAGATGTTTTGGAGCTAGAATGACCATGGTCACCGCAGACTGCGCAAATAGCTTCATTTTTGCAGCTACTGGATATATGCCCGTAAGCTTGACACTTGAAACATCTTACCGGGAGGGAGGGATACTCAGCCACTATGATCCTCTCATAATCTACGACTGGGGGATTTTTTATAGCATTCATAAGATCAACTTTGGTTTCAAATTTCAATCGAAACGAGCGGGTGTTGCCAATCTGTTTTGAACTGACACATTTAGGAATCAGTGCGCAAAGTTCATCGTCATTTATATTGCTGGGAATAAATAGAAAGAGATTTATCTCCGTTCTGAAAGACCCCGACAAGAGTTTCTGCATCAGCCTTGCTAGCTGTAACAGCTCGCCAGTTATCTTTTCTGGGCTGAACTTCGACAATTTTAGAGCACTCTCTGCCACACATTTTTTGCAAAAAGTTTTTCCTCAAATCTGACTTCGTGAGGTCAGAGGGCAAATTCTTGAGTACCACTGCATAGGAGGGCTTTGTTTCAGTAACTGTAGGAACAATCGAGGGGGCGGGAGGTTCCTTATTCATGAAATTGTCTAGCTTATTACAAACTTCTCTAACTTATCTGGTGATTACCGCAGCTATCTCACCAGGACAGATAGGGACTTCGTCAGGTTCAACTATCACAAAGACTGGCAGCTCAACGTTACGTTGCTCACAAAGTTCAAATACCTTTAACATTTCGTTAATATTGTCTTCGGCACTTTTTTTAATTGACACTCTATTGGTGTAGTGAGCAGAAGACCACAGTATGTCCTTAGCCTTGATTATATCGTCCTTTGTAAAAAAAAAAAATTCGCATGCTTTACGACTTATCTCGTCACTCTTATTTCCAGCTTTTCGAGCACGATTTAAAAACTTCAAAATCGCATTCCAAACTAATTTCTCCGACATGACTATCGCAGATAATATCTCACCAACAAAAAATAGGCCTTGCTTGGTCAAGCGCCGAGATTCAATTGTAAACAGCAGCACCTATACAACTAAATGAGCGCCATCTATAATAGTATTTCTGTTTTTTAAACCAAATGCCAGATATTATTGAATTAATTAAATAATTATCATTATTAAATGAATCATACTACTCGTAGGCTTGGGTATTCTAACCAAAGTCAGGCTCTAATTGGGTTGGAAGTACTTTCGATTATTTTTCTCCGTTTTTTCCCCTTATAATAACCTTGTTTTGTTATTTCTACGATTTGTTTTTTTAATATGACTCTTGCTCTTTTTTTAATGAATGTCCTATCGTATGCAACAAGGCAGTATAATGGGACTTGGTATAATTGTTATCAGCTGTATATGTGTCATGTGGTATATTTAAAAAAAAAATCAGGCGGAAAATAGCAAGAAATAAACAAACAAAAAAACAACAAAATAACTTCAGCCCTGAGTGTAATCACAAATTCTGAAGGATTCATTGAGTGAAATTTTAGAACAATATATTTGTTAGATCTTGTCAATTATCCATTTAGTCAATTTCTCCAAAAGTCAAGTGGAAAACAATGAAATAAAACACTACAAAATAATTAATAAATAATAAATTTATAATAAGGCTTTTTTCGATCGTCCAAATGTTCATAAAAATGTTTGTTAGCAATTCTTTGTTACCTCGTGGAAGCAAAAGCATTATATAGCAAAAATTGTTAGCTGACAATTCTCTGAAAAATATTTAATTGGACGAAAAAAAAACAGGCACGGAAAAAAGTTCAGCATAGCCTACTAGACTAGCCCTTCGCTGAAGCAGAAAACCAACAGAAGAATTCACTACTCTATTAACGTTTACAGCGTAGGAATAAGTCAACATGCTTCGATGCATTACCAGCTTTTGAATATTGCGCTTCAAATTCTCCAACAATTTTCTCCATGAACGATCAGATTTCTTAGAAAAATTCGCAAGAAGTTTATTGTTAGTTCACGGAAACATAATTGTTTATTATGATTGTTGACTCGATTTTTCCTTATTATAACTCCAGAAAAATAGCTTTAAGAAGGGGAAACTCACTTGACTCTGGGATAGAAGTGGGGCATTTGACGACCAGAAAGCTTGTTGTCGTGTCTTAGATTCCCAATCCCAAATCGATATTTCATTGTTAGCTTGAACTGATGAAATGAACCAGGAGCTATGTGATGGATGAGCCACAATCTTGCGAATTCGACAACCTAGGTAATACCACATTCAGTTTTTTGCTTAAAAACATACAGGGTAAACAATTGCTTTGTTTCAACTTTAGGGCGATTGAAATGGAACTCACTCAGTTAAATGGGTATCACTGGTATTGATTCTGAACCGAAATAAATTGCAAAGGAAACATACAGTATCCAAAAAAAGTTGTTCATCATAGTTGAAAGGCCCAATAACTATGCATTTGGGTATAAAATGACCAACCCGGCTTTCCGAACAACTTTCTTTGGATACCTTAAAGAGAGTAGCTGAGGCAAGTGAAGTGAACTTTTGAGAATTGGTTCAAATATCAAATGTTGAAAACCTCTGAAAGTGTCATTCATCTGGCTGAACTGCTCATCTCTAAGACTCTGAAGAAAATACTATAATATTTATATAAGAATTTAATAGTATATTATATAATAATTGTATATTATACAATATTTAATATTATACAAGAAAATACAGCGATTATTGCCTATGTTGCCAATATAAAATTATCTATGTTGCAAAAAATAGCAAGAACAGTTTTTCTTATCGTGTGAAAGTAAAAAGCTATGTTGAAGGAATTAGTTCTTAATGCTAAGTGAGGGAGCATCTGAATTCAACAATATGCGTCTGCCTTCAACGAAAATTTTAACCCCATGTTTTGGCACTAAAACCTGTTCTGTGAAAATTTTTGGGGAGCCACGCTCGTCCAACTCTGATTGTAACTTGCTGAGTCTGTAAAACGAGGCCCTTGTAGACTATTTGGTGACCTATTTTTCAGAAAATTATAGAAATTGATGCACTACGAAGAACGCGCATGTAATTAAAACACTGGGAATGAGGGTTTGTGTAAGGATTATTCGATAACTAATATGTTAGTTATCTACTCTATTACTTTTATTTTCCAATAAAAAAGAATAATTCAATAAAAATGAACAAAAGATAATTAAAAAAAAAATTTCCACGTAATAAACTTTTTCAAAGATTGAAAAACTTTTGATTACAAAGATTAGAACTTTTGAGAATCGGCCCAAATGTCAGATTTTGAAAACCTCTGCAAGTTTCATTAATCTGGCTGAACTGCTCATCTCTAAGACTCTGAAGAAAATATATATGTAAAGCAATTATTTACCCTACATATCTTGCAATAACCGAAAACAGTTTGATATTAAAAAAAAAGGAAATGATAGAGCCATTTAAAAGCTATTTTTTCAAATCAGCCGAGACATCGAATCCTGACAATTTGTGGAAGTTTCAATTACCCAGCTCAACTACTTAACTTTAAAATACTAAGGCAAGTATGGCCGGAAAGGGATTGTTTACCCAACATGTTTTGGAAGTCTTCGGTTTTAAGTTGGTTTGAATCGCCAGCATAACTCAGCTGTAATAACTAAAAGGGCGGCATGCATCACTTTTGTAACTTTTCAGGAGAGCCAAAAAAACGGAAAAAAGTTTGCCGGCTGTGGTTGCTCTGAAGGATAAGGCTAGTGAAGATAAGGCGAACATAATCTAAACCAACTTTTTATGTTCTTTTCAGAGGTATAAATTAAATTCGAGTATTCCAAGAAAATTCAAAATTATTTCCATTTTATAGCGTATGTCTCCTTTTTCCTTGACAAAAAAGGGAGACAAATGCCAGGTCCCAATGTAATAGCTTCACAAGATAAACCTCTTCTGTCATTTCTGAATTGTAACAAGACCTGATTAAAAAAAAGACATTCACCACTAAGTGGTGTCAGTTTTTTTTAGCTTCGTAACGGTACTAGATAGAACAACTATGACTGCACCATTCGATTCCTCGTGATGCGTTTACCCATCACACATACATAAATCATTTTCGAACCCTCCTACGTCCGAATTTTTTTCCGACTCTTACAAACGTAACAAAAATGCATACAAACAAATTTTCGGTACGTTTTTTATATTTTTTATTGTGAACACCCCCATCCCAAACAAAAAACCTGGATACGCCATTGCCTGAGGATTACTTTTTGAACCAAATAAAATTACCAAAGGTAACTGTATTTTTATGCTATAAATCAAATAAAACAGGCTGGGGAAGATTCGCAGTACCACGTTCGAGCAATATCCTCCTTCAGAAGCACCAATAAAAGGAGAGGGCTTCCGACCCTCTCACCTATTGGAGATCTACAATATGCAAGACTACAAGGTTTGGTATTATTAGGAATTAATTATCTTTAATTATCACCGTCGAACTAGGATTGATCGCTGATGTTGAAGGATTTAGTTCATAGGAAGCATTGAGCGGCATTTGGTAACTGATACTTTTCTGAAAATGAAATGGAATATTTTTCTTTAGAAGTAATCGATTGTTTCCCATACCCATGAGAATATACGTCTGAGAACGTTAACAGTGGACAAGGACCCATTAAAGGACTATTAAGAGCAGAACTCGTTTTCAGAGAAAGTGAAAGTAAAGCATTTTAATTTTAGGCACGATGGCAATCTACCGCGAAGATATAGTTACTGAAATTGGAAGGTAACCAAAACATTATCTGATGCTTCTTCTGAAAATGAGATTATTTTTCCCTGTAGAGTTTCCTCGTGGTCATCATCCAATAATCGCACTGTCGGAGGTAAAACGATAAAATGTGAAGTATGCAGCACCAACTTGACATTCCTAAATGGGGGTGCTGATCTCCGTTTCTTTATTCTTCAGGTGACCAATTGGCAGATGTACTTTATATTATTATAGGAGTACACATAATCTTTTTTTTTTATAAAAGGTGCGTGAGACCTGATTTTATTGGGACAGAAACTTTTTAAAAAACTCTAGCTAAAAGGCTAGGCGAGGGGGTGGGGAAAGGATATAAATTTACCATCTTGTATTGCAGCTTAGATTTGCATTCATTGCTGGATTTTTCCTCGAGGGGGGACGTCAGGATTTATGGTCAGACTGAAAGTGCGACAGCACATTAAAAATTCCATATCTCTTCAGACCTCTCGGAAAAAAAACTGGATATTCCGATTTCGAAATAATAATTTCTGATTTTATACTTTGCGTTCTAAACTTCTGATTGATGTCTTTTGTATTATAACCAAATAATATATTTGCAAGCGTTTTTGGCAACTGTTGTTCAGGGTTTATAGATGCTAAAACAATTCCCAGAACTGACAATGGAGGTCCATTTTAAGTCCGTATTCAACCTGGAACTGTAGATTGAACAGAGTAAATCAATAAGTTTCTAAGGAATTTACAATTGGCCCATCTAGTGTAAGTTATAAATAGCCCCAATTTAAAATATAATCAACTACATATTTTCTAAGTTCTTAGTCGTTTCTTCTTTGTTTAGTTTCACCTTGTTCCTGTATTATTTTTGTATTGTTGTCACAAATGATGTACGTCATAGCACATACTGAATGATGTCACAAGTCAATAGATCTTGCTTCGAAATGCGAAAACAAGTTTTCCTTTTCCCCTGCCGTTTGGTTTTATTGCCTGGTCTGGTTTTGGGTTTATCGTTTGGTCTTGTTTTTGTGATTTAAAAATTTTTGATTTCTCTTGTTCATTGGGATGGGGAATTCCCCCTTAAGTTTCATTCAAACACTCAAAAAAATTTGCGATAGTTTTTTTTTAGAATAAGGGGAATGAACATTTTAAAATGGAAACAATTCAAAACAAGAATTGTTTTGTGCAACAGAGTGAAATATTCTCATAAATTTTTGCCGTTAACATCATGGAAACGCTGCATTCATTTTGTCAGTTTTTAAACAACTAAATTTTAATATTTGATAAAGTTATTAGTTCAATAGTTGATAATTAGTGAGACTCAACTTAATCTATTTAAATGTGGGAAATGATATTCCAAAATCTTTGTTTCTATTTTTTTCCTTACAAAAAGATTTTTTTTTGTCGATTCATTTAAACACGGAATCAGATTCGCCTAGCTTCAATGGTAAGTATGGTAAGCAATTAGAGACCATGGAATCAAATTGGGAGGAAAAACACTCCTGGACTCAGATTATGCTGATGATTTAAGCCTATTAGATGAAAGTGTGAGCAAAATGAATGAATTTTAGAGGTTTTGCGAGTTCAGGGTGCTAGAATAGGCTTGAAAATTAATGTTAAGAAGACTAAGTCACTAAGGCTAGGAATAAGTGAAGATAAACAGGTGACATTAGGTAACGAAAAGATTGATCAGACTGGGAGCTTCAGTTACCTTGGTAGTATTATTAGTAAAGATGGTGGGAGCAGTGAAGATGTAAAAAGTAGAATAGCTAAGGCTCAGGGTGTTTTTTCACAGTTAAAAAAAGTTTGGAAGAATAGAAAGATAAGTTTGCAAACCAAGACTAGAATATTGGAAGCTACAGTGATGACAGTGGTCAAATATGGTTCTGAAGCATGGGCACTCCGAAAAGCAGATGAAAATATACTAGAAGTTTTCCAGAGAAATTGCCTTTGGATTGTTCTGGGTACCCGGCTGACTGACCGTATTTCAAACAGTAGGTTGTACGAAAAATGTGGTTCAATCTCGCTTTCTGGGGCTATAATGAAAGAAAGGTTGAGATGGCTAGGCCACGTTCTACGGATGAAGGATGACAGATTACCGAAGATTATCCTTTTTGGCCAACCGTCTGAGGCTACACGGAAAGCAGGTCGTCCTTGTCTGGGTTGGGAGGATGTCATAAATAAAGATTTCAAGGAAATGGGAACTTCCTGGGAGGGTGTAAAGAGGGAGGCTTTAAATAGATTAGGTTGGAGGAGGAGCGTGCGTAGCTGTGTTGGCCTCAGGCGGCTTGGTGCTGCAGTGAGTTATTATTATTCTTATTAGTAGTAGTAGTAATGGTAAGTATTGAGATGGCTCGAACACTCGGAAGATGGCTCCAAACACCCGTATTCAAGATGGCTCAAATATGGAATTAAAGACTGAAGTGAAATATTGGATTTACTTTTTGGTTTTGGGAAGTATTCTCAGAGTTACAAGCCTTTGAAAATTTTACATTGACTTCTTTATATATTTTAATAAGCGGATAGTTTATTTTTGTGGTTTTACATACCAATAGAAAGAGAATAAGAAAACTGACGGGAAAACACTACGTACTGACAAGTATTTTCAGTTACAAGTCTTCGATAATTTAGCGGAAATAAAGTTCGTTTTATTTCAATTTTCTCTCCTGGGAAACAGCAAGGACACGAAACAATGTCGTGGTTTAGCAAATAAAAATGTAACATAAAAAAAGCATAATAAAGAATAAGACACTGAACATTTGCAGTTTCTACCGAAGGTGCTTGTCTCCGTTTCATGCAATGGTGAAATGCAATGTGGAGCAGGAGGTCAGCCATCCTCTGCTTTCGCACACCCTTCCAGTTTACCTTCCCCAGATTTCTCCAGGTACCCATTTAGAGCTCGGTGGACTCTGACCGAGCTTACAGAGTCAAACCACTGACCCCAGTTCCAATCAAATAACCAGCGGCACCAGGAGTCGAACCCCTGTACTCACTGACAAAGGATTTCAAGTGTGTGTCAACTACTACTTTATAAAATACCTGATACCAGTACACAATTTTCAAATGCTTATAACCCTTTTGATAGTTGCGAGCCCAGAATGGTGTGTAGAACACATTTGCTTGATTTTTTTTTTCTGAATGTCAAAATATGTCTCATGATATTGTCAATTTTTAATAATGTTTTTGCTATCACATATGGGTCCATATTGTTTTCTTGTTTTTATGGCACTTGGTATTAACCAAGTGACATATAGCAATCGCCAATTCTGTCGGTCTGTCTGTCTGTCGGTCCCGGTTTTGCTACTTTAGGCACTTCCAGGTAAGCTAGGACGATGAAATTTGGCAAGCGTATCAGGGACCGGACCAGATTAAATTCGAAATAGTCGTTTTCCCGATTTGACCATCTGGGGTGAGTGGGGGGGGGGGGGGCCGGTTAATTCGCAAAAAATAGAAAAAATGAAGTATTTTTAACTTATGAGCGGGTGATTGGATCTTAATGAAATTTGATGTTTGGAATGATATTGTGTCTCAGAGCTCTTATTTAAATCCCGACCGGATCTGATGGCATTGGGGGGAGTTGGAGGGGGGAAACCTAAAGTCCCAGTTTTGCTACTTTAGGCACTTCCAGGTAAGCTAGGACGATGAAATTTGGCAAGCGTATCCGGGACCGGACCATATTAGATTAGAAATAGTCGTTTTCCCGATTTAACCATCTGGGGGGGAGGGGGAAGTGGGGGCCGGTTAATTCGGAAAAAATAGAAAAAATGATGTATTTTTAACTTATGAGCGGGTGATTGGATCTTAACGAAATTTGATGTTTGGAATGACATTGTGTATCAGAGCTCTTATTTTAAATCCCGACCGGATCTGATGACATTGGGGGGAGTTGGAGGGGGGGAACATAGAATCTTGGAAAACACTTAGAGTGGAGGGATCGGGATGAAACTTGATGGAAAAAATAAGCGCAAGTCCCAAATACATGATTGACATAATCGGAACTGATTCGCTCTCTTTGGGGTAGTTGGGGGGGAGTAATTCTTAAAAATTAGAAGAAATGAGGTATTTTCAACTTACGAACGGGTGATCAGATCTCAATGAAATTTGATGTTTAGAAGGATATCGTGTCTTAGAGCTCTTATTTTAAATCCCGACCGGATCTGGTAATGGGGGCGGGGAGTTGGGAGGGGGAAACCTAAAACTTGGAAAACACTTAGAGTGGAGGGATCGGGATGAAACATGGTGGGAAAAATAAACACAAGTCCTAGATAGATGATTGACATAAACGGAACGGATCCGCTCTCTTTGGGGTAGTTGGGGGGGGGGGGTATTTCTAAAAAATTAAAAAAATGACGTATTTCTAACTTACGAACGGGTGATCGGATCTCAATGAAATTTGATATTTAGAAGGATATCGTGGCTCAGAGCTCTTATTTTAAACCCGACCGGATCTGGTGACATTGGGGGGGGGAGTTGGGAGGGGGAAACCAAATACTTGGGAAACACTTAGAGAGGAGGGATCGGGATGAAACTTGGTGGGAAAAACACGAGTCCTAGATATATGATTGACATAACCAGAACGGATCCGCTCTCTTTGGGGTAGTTGGGGGGGGGGGGTCAATTCTGAAAAGTTAGAAAAAATGAGGTATTTTTAACTTACGAACGGGTGATTGGATCTCCATGAAACTTGATATTTAGAAGGATATCGTGTCTCAAAGCTCTTATTTTAAATCCTGACCGGATCTGGTGACATTGGGGGAAGTTTTGGGTGGGGAAACCTAAAATGATGGAAAACGCTTAGATTGGAGGGATTGGGATGAAACTTGGTTGGAAAAATAAGCAGAAGTCTTGCATACGTGATTTACATAATTGGAACGGATCCGCTCAATTGAGGGGGGGGGGGGGTAATTCTGAAAAAAAGAAAAAATGACGTATTTTTAACTTACGAAAGAGTGATCGGATCTTCATGACACTTCATATTTAGAAGGACCTCGTAACTCAGATATCTTATTTTAAATCTCAACCGGATCAAGCGTAATTGGGGGGGGGGCAGTTGGGGGGACCGGAAATCTTAGAAAATACTTAAAGCGGTGAGATCAGGATGAAACTGGATGGGAAGAATAGAAACCTGTCTAAGATACGTGACTGACATAACTGGACCGGATCTGCTCTCTTTGGTGGAATTGGGGGGGGGGGGGGTAAGTTTGAAAATTGAGGTATTTGTAACTTACGAAAGGGTGACCAGATCTTAATGAAATTTGATATTTAGAAGGATCTTGTGCTTTAAAGTTGTAATTTCAAATTCCGACCAGATCCTGTGACATTCGGGGGAGTTGGAGGGGGAAACCGGAATTCTTGGAAAACATGAAAATTGGGGTATTTTTATCTTACGAATAGATGATCGGATCGTAATGAAATTTGATTTTTAGAAGGAATTCATGTCTCAGAGCTCTTATTTCAAATCCCGACCAGATCTTTTGACATTGGGGAGAGTTGGAGGGGGAAATCTTGAAAAAACACTTGGAGTGGAGGAATCGGGATGAAGCTTGGTGGATAGAATAAACAAATGTCGTTGATACGTGATTGACAGAATCGTACTGGATTCACTCTCTTTGGGAGAGTTGGGGGGGAGGGGTTCAGTGATTTGGCGAGTTCGGTGCTTCTGGACGTGCTAGGGCAATGAAAATTGGTAGGCGTGTAAGGGAGCTGCACAATTTGACTTGATAAAGTTGTTTTCCCAGATTCGACCATCTGGGGGGCAAAAGGGAGAGGAAAAATTAGAAAAAATTAGGGATTTATAACTTACGAGTGGGTGATCGGATCTTAATGAATTTTGATATTTAGAAGGACTTTATGGCTCAGAGCTCTTATTTTAAATCTTGACCGGCATTAAGCCTCTTATTTTCCTTTTTAAATCAATCTATTGATTCATAGAATTTTGTTAGAGCTCATACCATATGATCTCTTGGCTCTTAGCTCTTCTCGCCTCGTCACAAGTGCCATATGAGCTCTTAGCTCTTGTTAAACTGAAGTTTCACTAAAACTTGATAGGAAGAAAAAAAAAGTCAGCCCCAAGAAAAAAAACAACTGGAAGACAAAAATAAAAGAAAGGATAAAAACCAACTGTAGCCGAATTCTTCGAAAAAAAGGGAGGGATTGTAGAACCATCTAACGCAAGTTGTCACACTTTTCTTTAAAGGAAAAAAACACTATTTTTTAAAAGTGGATCTATGAAGAGCTAAAAAAATTAATTAAGTAATGAATGAACTGAAACCTAATCTCCTCTAGAATATGGTTAGCTTTTTAAATTAAGCCGTAAAAGACTTTGTTTCTATTTTACCTAGAAGGATTCCTTTTTTATCAATTTACTTTAAAAACAGAATCGAGATTGTGTATCATCAATGATAAATATTGAGATGGCTTAGAAAGTTTTTTTCTGTAAAAAATATACCAACCGATATGGAATAAAAAACCTGAAAGGAAAATATTACATTTGATTTTTGGTTATGGCGAGTATTTTTGGTCATAAGCCTTCTTAAGTTTTACAATCTACTTGCATGAATACTTTTAACACCAGGAGAAATTTTGTTTTCTGCTTTTGTATACCAAAAAAAAAAAAAGACATGAGAAGCTAAAAGAAGTTGAACTGGAAGAATTCAGGAAAAGATCACTGAACATGTACCTAAAAATCACTGAATATAGATAGATTAATCATGAAATAAAGCATCCAGAAAAAAAAGAGTTGCAGACAGAATGCATTCAGAATGAGGACTGGACATGCAAAGACGAAAATGATGCTGAAAAGATGGAATATGACAGACTCATCTGACTGCAATGTCTGTGGAGTGGAGGAAGATTTACAACATATAATTATGGAATGCAAAAAGTATGAGACTGCTAGGTCACAACTAAAGGAACAAGTAGAAAAGAGAGTTCAGTTCAATTCTTTATTCAGTTCAGAATAAAAGAACTGTTAGGAAAGGTTGCAAAGAATAAACAAAGAGAGACAGTTAAGTATTTAGGACAATACGTAAAGGATACTGGCCTAATTGATGTTTTGTAAAATAATGAATAGTTTAGTATACGCGGGTGTACGGCAATGCATGAATTGTATTGTAAAAATTGTTCGGTTCTTCCTCGCCTGTTAAATAATCGTAAATTAAAATTGTAAATAAAAAAATGTGTAAGTAAGAATGATTTATTGGATTTTGCATTATTTTATTTTATTTTTTTATGGTTGAATAGTCAAAATATATATAATATAGTTTACTTATTATTTGCTGGGGGGTATATATTTAAGTTTTATTGTTACTTTTTTGTTGGTATTGGATTTACCACTTGTTTTTATTTATGTTTGTTAATGAAAGCAAGTTGTCAGTCTGTTGAATTAAATCATGTTCCAAATTTTGTAATTTTTTTGTTATATATATGATGAAAGTGTAGTGATTGTTGTTTTTTTTAAATTTATTTTGGTAATTTTTGACGCCACTACAATGAGGGATTTCCTAAGGACGGTAGGACATCCCTCTTTATGTAGGAAGTGCAATGATTTTGTTAGTTGTACTTTCTAAATTTTTGACTCTTTTAAATATTGCATTTATAGTTGGAATAGTTGATATTTTATGATTTTTGACAGGGTATTAGACTAATTGTTAGTTTTTGTGTAGTAGATTAATCAGTACGACGAAGCAAGATTGTGAAGATTTTATTTTTATTTTTTTCTAGGTTGATGATAAAACAGGAAAACGATCCTGGAGCATAGAGAAGAAATTTTGGAAGCTCCATTCAATTACACCAACAACAACAACGCACAGACAAGTATTTTCAGAGTTAGGTGTTAGATAACTACATGAAATTATATTCAATTTTCTTTTATGGAAACAACTAGGACGACGAAATAGAAGTAATGTTTAATGGATTACTATACACATTTTTTTTATACCAATGCGAGGTTTGCAAAGACTTGCGAAGTTTGCATAACTCTTGTAACAGTGTCAGCCCTAAAAAGTGAATATAGTATTTTGCTTTACTTTCTAATTCTCTATCAAACTGTGTGGTAGCACTATGATCTCTGCTTGGCAAAAGGCGACCCAAGGTTCGATTCCAGCTGCCACAGGGCCTGGAATTGCATTAGGTTTATGCAACTACAGACAATCAAAAAGAAGAAAACTGCCAATTGGTATATAAATTTGTCAATTGGTATAAAAATTTTGACAAGAAAGATAGAAGAGTTCCCCCAATCATCTCAGATTTTATCGAAATTTTAGCTATTGAAGTTTTTTTTTCCTTAACAAGAGAGATACAACTCCTTACCAGTAGGATGTTTGAAATGGACAACATTTATATGGAATCGAAGGTCCCAGCATTCGTAAGTACCGTCACATGACCCGGAACCAAGCCAAAATCCATCATAAGAGTTGCAAAGACACGTAATAACGCCTAAAAATAATCATTAAGAATTTAATAAATAAGAAACATGTGCAAAAATGTAAAGTTACACCAGCTCTTACGTATATTTAAATATAAATCAAGTAATAATAGAGAGGGACATTTAAGGCTTGTGTTAATACATTAAATTTGCGCAACTTTTATTGTAGAGGGGGGAGGGGGGACTATACCCAGTATACTGATGTGAATATTCTAAGTATGTTTTTATTAATTTTTTTTTTAGATGAGGTTAAATCGGGGAAATCCTCAAAAAGCCTAATTCCTGGCTAAATTTAATTTCCATTCATCTTCAGAAAGCGTTTGACCTCGTTAACCACAATATTTTAGCTGAGAAAACTTGCCAGCGAACTCAATATTGATCCCTTACTGGTGAAATAGGCTGCCTACTTCTTAACGAATAGATCGCAGGTTATCAAATATAATAATCATTATTCAAATCCTCTCCCTGTCCACAATGGCATACCCTAGGTCCCCTCCTAAGTCCTCCTAGGTACTTCCCTAGGTCCCCTCCTTTTTCCATTCATGATTAGCAGCCTCACGAATGAATTTCCTGACCGAAAGAAATTTGATGATGACCTAATGGTTGTTGAAACTTGCTTCGGAAATTTAACAAGCAGCCCTATGAGCATCTTCAATGAAATTAGAGATGAGGCCTCGGACTTAGAGATGACAGTAAACCCCACTAAGTCCTTGATAATGCCGATATGTTTACTCAAATCCTTGCCCTGTTTTCTTAGCCCTATCTCTCCAAAAATTTCTGCATCCTCCTTTAAATTACTTGGTGTCACAACTTCTTCACATTTAAAGTGGAATATCCATGTTAAATACATCACCCATTGGGCTAATGTGTCTATCGCCCTCCTTAAGCTCCAAAATAAATCTAGAATCCTCTCTTCCCACTCCTTAAGGAATTACACGTCCTTTGTCCGCCCCCATCTTGAATATGCCTGTCTAGTTTGGCACCCTGGAATGTATCGCGAAGAATAACGATAAATTGAATCAATCCAAAAAAGAGCCTGGGGAATAATTTCCAAAGAAAGCAAGGTGCCATACTCTCTGCTCCTACGAAAAGTTAGTTTGGATACCCTTGAGCGTAGGACGGTTTCGTTATGCCTCCGTTTCGCAATAAATGCAATAACAAACCCTCGGACGGCATGTATTTTCCCCAAACGTCAATCCCCATCCAGATTACGGCCGTCTCGAGCTGTTTCTGACCCACTCCCTATTCTGTCCTCCATTCACCGAAAAAAAAAAGAAAAAAAATCCCACTAGTTTCTCCCTTATTTTTTCTTCTTTTTTTTTTATTGGATAATGGTGCTGCTCAAGCTTTTGTGTTTGTTTGCTTGTTTACTCCCACCTCTCTTTTAGTGTCCCTTTTAATTTATATTTCGTTCTCTTTTCGTGTGTTTATTCACATATTTTAGATCCCCTTTTTTTTGTTCAGCTTTATTTTGTTAACTTCTTATTAGCCTTATAAAGTTAAATTATTGACATTTTTAGTGTCCCTTTTAATTTTTATAAATACTTATATCGTTTTCTTTTTTGTATTTATTCACTTATTAAGTCCCCCCTTTTTAATGTCCCTTTTAAATTTTTTTCTCTAACTTGTGTTCTTGAAAGTTTAATTTGAGCTCTTCATTTATCTTTTTAAATCTTTAATTGGCTTTTTAGAGGTAGATTACTGACTCATGAATGATTATTCATTCTGATTTTCTTTCGTTGTTGTTTTTGCATTTTTGCCAGTTTTCGTGTAATATGATTGGTCAAACTCCGAAGTCTGAATTCGGTTCTTTGTTGGCTTGTGATAGTGATTTTTTGAAATAAATACCTTATCTTGAATAAAAAGGCACCAAATACATTCACAGACTTCGTTAGTAGATCCAGTTTGGGGGGGGGGGAGGGGGGCAACAACCATCGAAGATATTTTCAACTCAAAGCCAGATAAATCCACACAACGCACTATCAGATGGGAAGACTGAATTAACCGCTCAATTTGGCTCAGAAGGTTTAACATATTAACCTATGATAAGGGTTTTGTGACTTTTCTTTATGTTGTACGTATTGAAAAATGTTAACAAGAAAGGAAGTAACGGTGAACAAAAACAACAAAAGACCCGAGAAGGTTTATGAAAGAAATACCTTTTTGTGGTGTTTTCATTGAAAGAAATCGAAAAGAAAAGACGATTATTAGCTTAAAAACAACACTTTTTTGTATCTTTAATAATGAAAAGGAAAAAAACTTCTTGCCCTCCCCACCACTCGAGCCCATCCTTCCAAGTCCTAAATTTCTGTCCTAATTCCCCTAAATTTTTGGGCCCTTTTTATTTAAATTAAGAATGAAATCATTGTTGTTCTCCCCCCCCAAAAAAAAAACTTTTTTGGTTAGGATGCGGAAAGTGATGCAATTTTACCAAAAATATACCATAAAAATCTTCATTTGGAGATAAAGGGTCTAGTCATCTTCACCCAATCTTAGCATTTTGCCACTAGTTCCAAAGTCCAACACTTTATCAGCTTCAAAAAAATAATTGTAAATAAAAAAATATGTTGATAGATAAATAACACAGAAGCGTGGAAGAACAAGAAAGGATTTCTGGCAGTTTATTATATGAGGAGTTTTTGGGCAACTACCAGATACAAAAGGGAATTTCAGCAAGAAAACTGTAGACTATTTTAAAAAGAGCTGGTGGATTTACCCCCACCCCTCCAAAAATGATTCGGGATTTCTACTCAAAATTTACCCTTTTCTTATTCTATTTCTCATTTAATCCCTGTTCATAAATCCATTTTCACTTACCAAAATTTAAGAAAGTGCAGGTTGCGCAACGTGCGCTGACATGGTATGGCCATATCCTCCGAATACCAAAAGAAACCCCCTGTCACATCACCAAAAATTTTGACCCAACGGCTGCCAAGATGGAACCAATTACGTGGCCGTCCAAGAACTAGTTGGTCCGATAGTCTACATCAGTTCCTAGGCAAGGCAGGAATTAGACCTGAAAATGCACCCGCGGCTACTCATGACCGAGTGTCCTGAGGGAGGATATGGTCTGCTCTTTCGATGCTTGGGCAAAGTCAGATGGAGGATTAAGTCAAGTAAGTCAATCCTTAAATCCTTAAATCCATGCCAAAGATTTAGCCTAAGCGAAAATCCGTTACCATCCTTTAATGAATGCTTAACCTCTGGGCTACGCCAGAAGTCATCAAGTCCAAGGCAACAATATTGCCAAATATGGTATCACATTGCAAAGGCGTAATGCAAAACTAACTTACCATCCCTTAATGAATGTTTTAGCCTCCAAGCTACGTCAGGAGTTCTTAAGTCCCAACCAATAATATCGCCGAATGCGGTAGCATATGCAAAAATGTTCCCATGATTTGACGGACAATAAGAGACATCTACAGTCCCACCTTCATTGTTTTCATCTAGTTGACGTGATTGAGACATGATTAATCGAGAATTTTCAAGGCTAAAAAAGAAATTAATATTTTAGGAAAAATTAGCTCAGTTCTAAATTATACACCCAACATAGTTTTGAGGAATCTATTTGGAGCGATGGAGAAATCGTGAATTTTCAATACTAAACAAAAATATTGCTATTGAGAGAGAAGAGGAGAAGAAGAAGGGTTTATTGAAAAAACACATAATAAACAAAGAAACCTTGCTACCTCCCTAAAAAACAAAGCTTATCAATAGGGGAGATAGAGAAAATAAAATCCTTCAAAAAAAAACAATTGACCACCGACAACACTAATACCATAATACTAAACAATAAATAAATAAAAAAAACATCATTATTTTACATTTCTTCCGGAAACAACAAATAGCTAAAATGCTTATTTCATATTTCTTCAGTCTTCAGTAGCCAAGAGGGATGTTATTGGGACCTGAAAATCTATCCATTTCATGTCAGATAATGTGGACACTAGCAGTAAAAAAATATTTAAATTTTACTGCATTTATGCTGTTATTTCATTTATTTTTTTCATTCTATGATTGATGATTCTTCAGTCTATGAGGCGATGATGTAGTTCTTTAGAAGTCTTAGGTCTCAAGACCTCCATATCTCAAATCCTAAATTATTTGAACGGTCGAGTTTAAGTATGTCAGTGTAAAGATTCCGATGGGGGTCTAGCCAAAGAAAACATCGATATATCTATATATTTGAGAGTCTTATTTGAGACTTTCAAAGTTTTATTTCGGTTTTATTTGAGAGTTAATTGGGTAAACAACTTATTTTTAGATATAACCTATTAATACAGTAAGCTTAAGCTTGTGTGATTTCCCTGTAAACATATATTGAAAATTCATTCATAATCGGACTATTTTTATTTATTGGCTAATTGATAGTTTTGATATACGAGTACAATTCCCTTGGGAATTAGTGATTTATTAAGTAAAGAGATTTTCATACAAAGACTTAATAACTTGAATATATTTCCATTTTACTAATAAGCAGGCAAAAGAGCGGAGTTTTTTGTCGCAAGGGCCGTTGTACCGGTCGGGAGTGGCTTCTCCCTTAAACTGCGGGGATCAGGTAGGAAGAAACTACACATCCTTCGCTTATTGGTATCTGGTTCTCATGATATCGACTTGGAACTGGAAACGGACATTTCAAAAAGGTTGGATACATCAGTGCTTTGTTATGTGGACGATCTGTTAAATCCGTACCGGTAAATAGCTAGTTTTCAACGGAGTTTTTATAACTTATCTGATTGATATATGTAAATAGGACTAAGTATGAAAGCTGTAAAGTCCCAAGTCCTCTTTTTTAATTTACACAGTAGTTATGCGACGATAGTGTCTGTCTAGGTGATAGTGAGGTAGCCCCCACCACTGTACTAACATATTTAGATCTCACGATTGCGTCTTCGATTAAGAATACACGAAAGCTTTTGCTTCGGAATGTTTAACGCAAACTTAGAATTGCTTATGCTAGTGTGATTACATCGCAGCTTAATCTGAAACGGAAAGTCCTTTCTCAAATGTATAATAGTGTGGCTCTCCATATTCATTAAATCATATTCAATATTAGACCCATTTTGGGACACTTTTACTCAGTCTGATAGGCGAGTGGTGCGAAAGTGCTATTTTAAGTACGCGGAGTTTTTGATTCAGGCCCCTCGGTGGTCCATCGTTAACCATTTGGGTACGTTGAAACCAGTTCAGGCCGGAGAGGAATAGTTTCAGAAACTGAGTAACCAGTCCTTGTCTCACCCATGGAAGGGCGTACTATTTTAGATTTGGTATTATTAGTAATTTGTGTATATCTTTATGATATGCTTTTATTTATTTTCGTTCTTGTATTCTATTCCATCGTTTTCATTGTTTTGTTTATAGATAGGTAATAAAGAACATTCATTCATATATATATATATATATATATATATATATATATATATATATATATATATATATATATATATATATGAACGACTGCAATGCTTCCCTAAAAGCTTACATTGGACACTATTTGAATTATACAACAACAGATCCTTTTTAATTTTTCCCTCTGACTTGGAGTATCGGGAAAAACTTTCTGCATTTTTAAAGTATAGCTGGAATTGAAAAAAGGGATATTGGGAGGTACGTTTTAGCAACAAACGATTAGCAACGTTGAATTGATCATGCGTTTTGCGAGAATGATTAGTGAGAATCGCCGAAAACGATCAGTAACGCCGCATTGATTCGCAAGGATCAGCAATGCCACATGAATGCTACGTTCGACGAGAAAAATATTAGGAATCACTACCACGCTTACGTCAACGCCTATATTAGACACTTTTGAATGATACAATAACAAATCCTTCATATTTTTGCCCGAGGAATTGGAGTATCCGGGAAAACTTTCTGCATTTTTGACGTATTGATAAGATTAATAAACGAATCGTAGGAGGAACGTTTCAGCAGCGAACATTTAGCACTGTTGGATTGATCGTAGCGTTTTGCGAGAATGATTAGCGAGAATCACCGTAATGATTAGTAAAATTCCATCGATTAGCAAGGATTAGCTAAGCTGCACCAATGCTACGTCTGACGAGAAACATAAGCAGGAGTCTCAGCAATGTACAGTAAAAAGTAAAGAAAGGGGCATTGAAATTAACAGTCCCTACTGGCGGTACTTATTTCCGTTGCAAATTGGTCTTACCATCAGATCACACACAACGGAAACAAATAATAAGTACACCAACTAGCAAAAGTTGCGAACCCCTCATTGCCGAAGATGATTATGAGATAATAGCCAGCTGCTGGCATGTACGCAGGGGGGGGGGGGCTTCGGGCCCGGGCCCCCGAAATTTAGTGAAATGTTTAATTTCCCCATGGTTTCTTGGGATTTCTGGCAAAAGTAGGACATTTATTAAGAATCTAGATACATGTGTGAAGCCTTTTTTGGGGATTTTACAGCATGCAATTATCCGGTCAAGTCACTGCCCAATTATTAACCCATTTTCTGTCTATCTTTTTACCCTCTTGAAATAATTAGCAATTGTACTGTTATTTTCTCTTGTAAGGAGAGTTTGCTTTCCACAGCAAAAAAGAATTATCCTTGATTTTAGGGCGTTTATTCCCCCTTTTCAGGATAAAGTACAGCTTTTAATGGATCAATTTTGGAAAATATCATTTTTCATTAAAATCAATGTTTTTGCAATAGAAGAACTACCCCTCCACAGCACCCATATTGCACTGTTAACCCTAAAATTTCCCTTTCAGTGGGATATAATAGATTAATCACTGGTTCTAAATCGCTATGAACACAACCTGAGCCTAAAACGTACTTTTGAAGCTTCAGTCTTCTTCCCCCTCCATCCGCTACAATACTACAGATTAAAGTTAATCTGTATTTTCCGATATAAGTGCTTTTTGCATTGCTAATTAAAAAAAAGTGCTACTTTATATCTGCTGTTTCGAAGGATTTCACCCCCCCTCCGAAAAAAATACTGCGTACGTGCCTGGCCAACTGTTACTTAAAACTCCCCTATATGTCTAACAACTGGTATCGGTCTATTTTTGGTTTCAGCGCGTACCTTACTACTGAAGTTGTCAGCCCCTTTAAACTTTAAAACTGGTATATCTCATGAAGAAATTTTTCTACCAAAAAATGGATGACATATACTTTGATCCATCAAGATCTATCAACTGCCGTCGAAAAAAAATCTATCTGTCTTAGTTCAAAAGCTTAACTTTTTTGCCGTAGGCCAAGTTTCTAATGTCATCACTTAGAAAGGAGCAAAGGATAAACTCTAATCTCTTTAGCAATGAGAGAACTTTTAAAGTTTAAGAGGCACATCTGATACCATTTCTCTACCGCAATCCCAAGTGCAAAAACCGAATGATAAACTCCGCTGAAATCGCGAACAGAAATGGGTAGAAACAATAGATTTTTGGCCCCAGGCAAGAGTTCTACGAAGCTTTCCAAAATGCAAAGTCGTATTCATCAATCCGGTCTAATTTCCACACTTTCCGTAAAAACCGCAGAGGTTAGACCCTTACCACTTTCTAGGAATAACCTAAAATCGGGGTGCTAGGAAAGAAAAGGTTTTAATGTAATAGGAGGATTACAGGAGCGTCGATCATAGATTTGGTGGGAACTATTAATGAAAATTGTTTTAACGACTTACAACGTTGCATAAGTTATCAAAGCCTAATTAGGTTAATTAGATTAATTAGGCTAATTAGCCTAATCAGGTTAAAGCTTTTAATATAGAAGCTTTTAATGTACTAGGAGGATTACAGGAACGTCGGTCATAGATTTGGTTGGAACTAATAATGAAAATTGTTGTAACGACTTGCAACATTGCATCAGTTATCAAAGCCTAATTATCACAAGTCTGATGAGAGCAGATAGCAACAATCACTATAATGCTTACCTAAGAACTTGCATATGACCCTTTTCAGTTGCCAACAGTAACTTATCCTTGCTAGCTGCTAATGAGGTGACAGGGTCACCATTGCATCGATCATATGTCTGACGAGAACGATTGGCAACAGTGTTGGCTTCGAATCGGATAGCATCAAAGAGTTTAACGGTGCCATCTGAAGAAGCAGATGCAAAGAAGCTTGTATCTGGAATACACACTAGTCTGAAATTAACAAAACATAGCTCTACAGACATGTTAATTAAGGCTAAATTTCGTCACTGTCTTAAATAAGAGAAAATAATACACCAAAATAATATAAAAAAACACCAAATATAAAAAAACACCAAAATAATACAAAAATAATAAGAGAAAATAATAATAATATTGCAAGATTTAGGAGTTAAAGTTCAAGAACAATAAAAAGAACTACAACACAAACGACAATTAGAATAAACTATCACTAAGTTATAATGCCAATTCTGAATCAAAATAAATAAAAATTTGTTCCTTTCCTTTTAATTTTTCTGAAGATTTTTTCGTTTCATTCTGGGTCATTGCTCAAAGTTTATTTGTGTCGACACTGCTCTACTCCATTCCCATGTAAAGATAATACCTCAGAATTAAGTTTAAATTCAGAAAACAGTGCCAAATTTTGAAGGAAAATAACTACATTTTTCTTTTGGGTCTCTTTCGGATTGGTCTTTGCATAAAACATATTTTATAACAAAATTCTTACCTGATATAAATAAAATTGACCAGAATTAGTTTACTTGATACGAAAAAGATTAGCATTCCTTTTTACTGAAGTTCAATAAGAAAAAACTAAATACTAAATCAATAGATATGCCAGAAGTATATTACGTGAATAACTAAAGATAATTTATGATGACGTTTTATATATTTTTTTTTTTTTAACGAGCAAGAACTCAACGAATTTTTCTAGTACACTGAGTGAAACTAATAGTAGTTCACTTAATGTGCTTATTATTATTTTTTTTATAAGAATAAACCTTCAATATTATGTTAAAGCTAGTGGCAAAGTAAAGCTACTAAAAATGTGTAAAAGACGTTATGTAAAAATAAATAACGCAAACTATAATCCCCAACGGAATATTTTCGTCTTTTGCTGGGTTTACCCGCCGCTAGACACAAGGATGATTGAAAAGGAAAAAACTCCTGAAAAATAACAAAATAAAATAAATTGGGGTATAGTGTATATGAGGTACAAAAATCTATAGGGTCTTATCGTCTTTCAAGGGTGGAACCTTAAGTCAGGTGACAAGAATCTCTCTTTTTCTTCAATCTCCTCAAGACTCACATGAGGGGACAGATAAGAGTTAATTGAATTTTCTTTCTTTAGGAGGCCTCTTCGCGATGGCACCACATTGACAATATAATATAGAGGCATCAGTAGTTTATTATTATGTTATTAATGTGTACAAGGATATTTTATGACCCAGAATGTCAATTTGTCTCTTGAAAAAGTTTGGTTCTGATGCCAAATTAAATAAAAAACTAGTTTTTTAAATAAAAGTAAGGAGCAACATTAAAACCTAAAACGAACAGAAATTACTCCGTATATGAAAGGGGCTTTTCCTCCTCAACGCCTCGCTCTTTACGCTAAAGTTTGACTATTTCTCTTAACTCTACTTTTTAAAAGAGTTAGAAACTTTAGCGTAAAGAGCGGGACGTTGAGGAGGAAAAGCCCCTTTCATATACGGAGTAATTTCTGTTCGTTTTAAGTTTTAATGTTGCTCCTTACTTTCATTCAAAAAAATTAGTTTTTTTTTATCTAATTTCTGGACGTTTTTGAATTGATGCATGTTTTGATCTTGGCTCTCCGCACATAAATAATAAAAACAAAATTTTCATATTAATTAATTGCAATTAACCTGAAGATTTTACGACAAAGGAGCAAGGGAAGAGGCCTTGTTGCCCTCCAGTTTTTTGATTACTTAAAAAGGCAACTAGAACTTTTAATTTTTTACGAATATTTTCATTGGTAAAAAATATACGTAACTTACGAATTAACTTCCGTAACGAACTTCTATATTCGTATGTTTTATTGCTTATATGAGGGGGTTCACCCCTCGTCGATACCTCGCTCTTTACACTAAAGCTTAAATTTTGTCCCAATTCCTTAAGAATGACCTCTGAATCACAAAGGCCGTAGAATAAATAGTTGAAATTACTAAAAATACTTTAGCGTAAAGATTGAGGCATTATGAGGAGGTAAAGCCCTCATATGCGTAATAATTTTTGTTCGTTTTAAGTTTTAATGCTGCTCCTTACTTTCAGTAGAAAAAACTTCATATTTTTTCTTTCATTGTTTTTTCAAATAATGCTAGAAAATCCCCAGTTTTTTTTTGCCCTCAGGGGGCAAATAATACCCCCTTCATTGAAATTCTCTTCCCCAATGAGAGGTTCCTCCATGGAAATATCTTCCCACGTAACCCCCCCTCAACTCTCCCCCTAAACCAAAAAAATACCTCTGAAAACGTCTGCACACTTCCCAGTAACCATTACTATAGTGTAAACACAGGTCAAAATTTGTAACTTGCAGCCCCTCCCGCGGGGACTGCGGGGGAGCAAGTTGTCCCCAAAGAATTTTTGACTATGGTGAATAAAATGGCTATCTCAGAATTTTGATCCGCTGACTTTTGGGAAAAAATTAGCGTGGGAGGGGGCCTAGGTGCCCTCCATTTTTTTGTTCACTTAAAAAGGGCACTAGAACTTTTAATTTCCGTTAGAATGAGCCCTCTCGCGACATTCTAGGACCACTCAGTCAATACGATCACTCCTGGGAAAAAAAACAAAAAAAAAAAAAAAACAAATAAACACGCATCCGTGATCTGTCTTCTGGCAAAAAATGTGAAATTCCACATTTTTGTAGATAGGACCTTGAAGCTTCTACAATAGGGTTCTCGGATACGCTGAATCTGATGGTGTGATTTTCGTTAAGATTATATGACTTTTAGGGCGTGTCTTCCCCTATTTTCTAGAATGAGGCAAATTTTCTCAGGCTCGTAACTTTTGATGGGTAAGACTAATCTTGATGAAACTTATATATTTAAAATCAGCAGTAAAATGCGATTTATTTGATGTAACTATTGGTATCAAAATTCCATTTTTTAGAGTTTCGGTTACTATTGAGCCAGGTCGCTCCTTACTACAGTTCGTTACCACGAACTGTTTGAAATATTTAAGATTTCAAATGCGATTCTTTTTATGTAACTATTGGTATCAAAATTCCATTTTTTTTGAGTTTTGGTTACTATTGAGCCGGGTCGCTCCTTACTACAGTTCATTACCACGAACTCTTTGATACAAATGGTTCGTGGACTTTTTAAAGCTATTATCTGGCGGATGCAAATTTTGTCAAAAAAATAAGAAAAAAAAGCAAGACACGTCACTATGGGAATTCAGACTAGTATCTTATTCACATTTAAATTTTCTAAAATTCTACTAGAAAATTTCCAGTAAAAAGAGAATATTATGAAGACAAGAATTTCTGTCTAAACAGTGGCTGTCAGGTCTGTTCTCTTCAATGTAATCAACACTTAGCTATTGAAGGCGTCTCATCACCATAATATGGAAGTTTTAAACACTGCTGTCTACAAAGAATCCTGACGATACGATACCCCGACATAATCTTAAAAGTTGACGGGCATCGCTGTGGCTGGAACATTGCCCCACTGCCGCGATTGTTTACAGAGAAGAGTGCGTTGACTCGGCCATGTTCTGAGAAAACCCAATGACGAATGAAGCGTTGCCGTCTATTCCCCCAAAAAGTTCAAGCGAAAGTAAGCGAACTAAACATCGGCCGTCAGAAGCGAATCCAGGTGGTCATTCTTGTGAACATTTCAAGATATTTAGAGCAAAGTAAAACGCTGAAGGCGCTTACTCTCCGCTCAAGAGTACCGTCTAAGGACACTTCCGGGAAATTGTACGTAGCAACCAACCACAGAAAACTTTTGATAATTCAAAATACACACCACTAGCCCCAAAAAAGAATTTTAAACAGAAATATACCAAATATTCGACACTAGAAAGTAAATTTTCCTCAGATTGAAGGAAATCCTGCTGAAGAAACGGTTTTCGACTTTCTTGAGCACCTAGCTTAACAACAGTTTTGTCAAAATAGCGAAACTGACTTTCCTTCACTTACATCTCTGCCTCACGTTTCGGACGAACATCGGCTTAAGAATTATTTGATATCGAAAAAATATAAAATATACTGAAAGCTGATAACGAATCAGTCTTTTCATCCAGAGAAACCTTTTATCTCTTGAAAGGTAAAGGATACGGCATTAGACTTTACAGTCCGTACCGGCGGTGCTGATCTCCGTTTCTTGGCCCTTCAGCCAGTAAGTTCAATGGGGGGTTGGGGGCCAGCCATCCTGTGCTTTCGCACACCCTTCCTGTTTACCTTCCCCAGATTTCTCCAAGTACCCATTTAGAGCTGGGTCGACTCTGGCTAAGCTTAAAGAGTCTCGCCACTGACCCCCGTCCCAAACTGAAGAACTGGGTACACTGGGATTCGAAACCGCGTCCTCTCAGACAAGGGATCCCGAATCCAGCGCACCAACCCACTCGGCCAGGACGGCTTTTATCTCATGGGTCTATAAGAGACAATAATTCCAGAAAAGCTAATATTTCAGCTGTTGTTGCTGAGAATGAAAAGTAAAAAAAAAAAAAAAAATGCATTGATTTCCAATGATTATCCATTATGATCAAAACAATTAAACAAGAAAAGAAAAAAGGACTGATCGAAAAAGAGAACCACCAAAAATATATAACCAAAAATAGACAATAATTCCAGAAAAAGACTACGTGCATAAATTTTACAGGAAAAAGAAGTCGAAAAATAATTTTTTCAGTTGTTACTTAGAATTAAAAAAAAAAATGAAAATGCATTGATTGCGAATGAATATTCAGTATGATCAAAACAATAAAAAAGAAAAGAAAAAAGGGCTGATCGAAAAAGAGAGCCACCAAAATCATACAAACTGGAAAAAAATATATTAGGAATTGTGAAGGCAATTAAAAGCCTTGAGATTCTTTTTCACAAACTCGGGGGGGGGGGGTACATGCACCCTATGATTTAGTCTATCATTTAAAAGACTTTTTTCAAGAGGCAATTCCTAAAAATAAATGTTTTTGGAAGTGCACAGTTCCCAGGAAGGAAGGGAACAGGAGGATGTTCCCTTCCTCCTGTAAATGAATTTATGAACAGAAAATTAAAACATAAATGTAGAATGGAAGCTGTTCTAGAAAGTGAATAAATATTTTATTATAATATTTACATGTAAAAGGTGTTATTACGTCTGTAACATACATTTGTAAACCAATGAAATGACTTCTTAAGCGCATGCCAGAAAGGCAAGCCAACAGCCACGCCTTTTAAAAGCCTGAATGGATTCTGTGGGAAATTTCAAACCAGTAAAAAGAGCGAGAAGTTATATTCCATCTGATTAATTCTTTTGTGTAATTTATTTTGACACAACTAAATACTTAGAGAGCAAGCATTTTATCCGGAATATCTTTGTAGGTGTTCAAAGGGCTTGGAGGAAAACTGAACGCATAATGTCAAAGGGTGCTGGCACCTCAACAACGTTTTTGGGGGGTATCCAACGGTTTTGCTATAAAAAAAACACCTAATTTGGTTTGAAAAATACCTAATTTTGACTGAAAACAGAAAAATAAAAAGCTTCTCCAGTCAAAGGTAACAATCGTCTGAAAGGCGTTAAAATAAGCCTATCGAATGCAGTAGGTCGTGGGTTTGAGTCCATCAGATGGCAGATTCTTATGAAAAATAACACTAATATTATAATTGCCTACTCTTAAATTTTACACTTCATTGTAGTTACACAATCATATAATTCTACACATCACGCAAAGCTATCCAAGGAAGTGCAAAAAAAGTGTGAAAGCTAGTTGTTCGTTCGGAGCTTGTACCACAAGGGGTGTTTCTAAGTGCCACATTCGTTTCCCAGCACAAAGAGAATCAAAATAGTTGACACATTTGAACTAATACCTATTTATATTTTAACGTAGATTTAAATAACAATATAAACATTCGATTTTTTTAGGGATAAGAAAAAAAGTTTTTTTAACTGCAAATAAGGAGCGATATTAAAACTTAAAACGAACATAAATTATTCCGTATATGAAGGGGTTGTCCCCTCCTGAACGCCTGGCTCTTTACAATAAAGTTCGATTCTTTCTCACAACTCTACTTTTCAAAATAATAAAAGACTTAAGCGTAATGAGCGAGGCGTTGAGGAGGGGACAACCCCTTTCATATAAGGAATAATTTCTGTTCGTTTTAAGTTTTAATGTCGCTCATTACTTGCAGTTAAAAAAACTTTTTTTTTTATTTAATTTCTGAACGTTTTTGAATTAATGCAATTTTTGATTTTGGCTCACCGCACATAAATAATTAAAACAAAATTTGCATATAATTTTTTTTTCGGCTAAATAGCTTTCTCATAGTTTTGATCGGACGATTTTGATAAAAAGGGGAGGGGGGAGGAGGCCTAGTTGCCCTTTAATTTTTGGTTACTTAAAAAGCCAACTAAAACTTTTTGTTTTTTTACGAACGTTTTTATTAGTAATAAATATACGTAACGTACGAATTAACTTACGTAACGATTTTCTTTATTTGTATATTTTTATTATGTAAATTTGGGGGTTCGCACCCTCGTCAATACCTCACTCTTTACACTAAAGCTTGAATTTTGTCCCAATTATTTAAGAATGACCCCTGAATCACAAAGGCCGTAGAATAAATAGTTGAAATTACTCAAAATACTTTAGCGCAAACACCAAGGTATTGTGGAGGAGATGAACCCCCTTATTTACGTAATAATTTCTGTTCTTTTTAGGTTTTATGCTGCTCCTTACTTCCAGCTGAAAATTTTCTTTTATTTATTTTCTCATTTTTTTTTAAATAATGCTAGAAAATCCTGCAGCCCTTCATGGAAATTCTCTTCCCTCATGATGAATTCCTCCATGGAAAGATACTCCCACGTAACCCCCTCCCCCCATCCAACACGAAAAAATACCCCTGGAAACGTCTGTACACTTCCCAATAACTCTTACTATATATAAACAATGGTCGAAGTTTGTAGCTTGCATACCCTCCCTCAGGGACTATGGAGGATTAATTCGTCCCGAAAGACATAATTACTAGTTATTTCGACTATGCTGAACAAAATGGCTATCTCAGAATTTTGAACAGCTGACCTTGAAAGAAAAACGAGCGTGGGAGGGGCCTAGGTGCCCTCCAATTTTTTTGGTCACTTAAAAAGGGTACCAAACTTTTAATTTCCGTCAGAATGAGCCCTCTCACGACACTGTAGGACCACTGGGTCGATACGTTCACCCCTGGAAAAAAAAAAAACAAAAAACAAACAAATAAACACGAATCCGTGATCTGTCTTCTGGCAAAAAATACAAAATTACACATTTTTGCAGATAAGGGGTTGAAACTTCTACAGTAGGGTTCTCTGATACGCTGAATTTGATAGTGTAATTTTCGTTAAGATTCAGTGACTTTTCGGGAGTGTTTTTCCCTATTTTCTAAAATAATAAAAATTTTCTAGAGCTCGTAACTTTTGATGGGTAAGACTAAACATGGTGAAACTTATACATTTAAAATCAGCATAAAAATGCGATTCTTTTGATGCAACTATTGGTATTGAAATTCCGTTTTTTAGAGTTTCAGTTACTACTGAGCCGGGTCGCTCCTTACTACAGTTCGTTACTACGAACTTTTTGATGATGAATTACCTATTAACAGCTTTCGAGTGTTCTTGAAGGTGAGCAACGAGAACTGCTTTCGGTCGCCATTTTGAAGGAATATTTCTGCTAGCTAAACTGCGTGACGACAAATCAAAGCTATCCATTGTTGAACGATATTCTGCAGATTTCAAAGATATATATTCTTGAAGTCGCTGATGATGTGACGATATTAAACCTAAAAGATAACCTAATTTTATTTGATATTTATATATATATATATATATATATATATATATATATATATATATATATATATATATATATATATGTTACCGTGAATGTACAACATTCCTGAATGTCAAAATTCACCGGTGAATGTAAGAAACACTTTTTTCTTCTTCTTGGATTTAGTCAGCGTTGCCAGTCAACTTTTTTAATTAAATGCAGGGTTTGATTATGATAGGTTAGATTAGGTCTGGTTTGGTTACCTTAGGTTTCTAACCTATTTCTGATATTTATAACCAAATTTAACCTAACCTAACCTAAAGTAACACAATAAAATCTAACATAACTTTTACCATCATAGCTTGCATAAGACTGAAAAAGCTGATTCGCAAAGCTAACGGAGTCCAAGCAGAGAAAAATGAATTTCGGACATTCACCGGTGAATTTAGACATTAACCAGATTTTGGACATTCACGGCAACATATGCACAAAGTTTTGTAGTCTTCTCTTTTTAAATGTTCTGGTAAAACTGACACATCAACTCACACTTTCCCATATTAACAGAATAAGTACCTAAACTTAAAAGCAACTTTAAAAGAATTTGAAGTATTTAAGTAATTTAGCCTAGATCAAATATTTAGGATCTAGGATCTAAAAAAAGTAATTAGGATAATTAATCGCTTCTCAGGCAACAGTTTCTTTAATTTTAAGTCAAAATCATGGAACAAGCCTATGAAAGGGAGGAAGGACAAGATTTAAGTAGGCCTACCTTCACTACAACAACCTCTAATATCCATTCAAACGGTGTAATTTTTACGTTAAACATTTCTAACAAAAAAGCCCCCTTAATCTTAAAAATACTTGACAAATAATTTGGCACCCACTTCTGACTAAATCACTGTGAGTCGTACTATTGTTCGAAAAGCAGTCGTATCCAATATTGTCACCACTTATTACAATGCTTGGGTAGATAGATGATAGTGATGAAGCCGGCGTGTTGATTTTTGAGGGTGATAATGTTTCACTAAAATATAAAATACTTTCATAACAAGTATACAAATACTTGTTATGATCCCGAGTTAGATGTCACTGCAAAAGGTTCTGACTCAATCCCAGATAGATATGTATATTATAAGGCAATTGGCTTTCAGTGACTACACAGTTGAAACAAAAAGTACAGAAACAATCCTCTGAAGATCATTCTTTGGATTTATGAGCTATTTGTAAGAACATTACCTGCCCATTAGATTCTTATTCAGGTGGTTATACCGTAAACATTTATCTTAAGTTTTTATTGTTAATAATTACTTCCTTTATTTGATATGCAAACTTTAAATGTAGTGAGCAAATATTTTCGCTTTTTTTATACATAAACAAAAACTGGTGCTGAATATAATTCTAGACAGGTTGAGCATTTTAAGTATCAGTATTAGCTCGTGTAGTAAATAGTGAGGTCAAATTAGTACCTTATCTTCTAGACAGGGACGATCAAAGGGATAGGAGT
Source organism: Artemia franciscana (assembly GCF_032884065.1). Classification (NCBI taxonomy): domain Eukaryota; kingdom Metazoa; phylum Arthropoda; class Branchiopoda; order Anostraca; family Artemiidae; genus Artemia; species Artemia franciscana. The sequence continues at coordinate 53,156,741 of NC_088865.1, forward strand.
AACGCCCACGACAACGTTTTTAAAATTTTACCCGCAACTCACCACTTCTCGATATTTTTACTGATTTGCATCCCTTCTATATATACCCCGTTCACCAAAAAATTCCTTCCTATGCATTTGCTTTAGGATTACCTATACGCAATTATCTATAGATTAGAGCAACCCATTTGTTTGTTTGTCTGTCAGTTCACTCAGCATTCCTAATCTAGAAGACCAATAGGGCTGAAGACTCTAGGTAGGTAAATCGAAAGCAAACGAATAGGAAGGAATTTTTTTGGTGGACGGGGCATATCCAGAATTGCAACTTTATTTCGGGGTATATCCAGAATTGTGGACGGGGTATATCCAGATATTCGATTTTATTAACATATTGCAACGGGAAAGGAGCAGACCAACTGAGCAGAAACAAAACATTTTATCCTTCTTCGCACAAGAATATAAACTCCTGGCGTCGGAGTTGGTGGGGGTAGTAATGCATCAAGCTTTGTTTAAAACCTTGACTGAATTTATTACCCTCGCTGGTAGAAGATGAAAAAGATGGGGTTCATTTAAGTAGCTGAGGAATTGATTTTCAAATATCTATGTATAAATTGAGACAGTTACACAAAACTTAGAACTGGGCATTTCTTAATTTTCACCCTCTGCTGTTTTAGGCATTAAGAGCCAGCGTCTTCCATTTACGACAGGAAATTGGGGTACTTGATAGCAAGATGAGAGTCTATTGGAGGTGTAATTAACAGTGAGTGGTGTAAAAAATTACTAGGGGGCAATCGGATATTCGTTTTAAATTCAACATGATATATTTGACTTCGCAGGTAATACTCAACTGTCTCATTTTCGGGGGTTTTATTGGAGGGGAAGAATTTGAGCATTTTCGGTTGAACTGTAATTTATACCACGCTTGAATTATCGGTTTAATTGGCTACACGTCGTAGCGATCGTTACATCTACTTTAGAAAGAGCCGGTCTCCTGTTCGATCCATGATTTAAATACTCGTTTTAGATTTTGTTAAAACTATGCGACCGGAAACTATTAGAACAATTGGGCCGACACTTCACACATTTTACCCTTTCTGACACGTTAATACAAGCCCCAGCGACGAGGTTGTCTGGAGTAGTAATGCATAATGATTTGTTTAAAGCGCTGACAGTGCTTAACATTTTCTGGCAGAAGATAAAAAATAAGGGTTTATTCAAAGCGGGTAGGAGAGCTGCAAGAACACTAAACTTAAAATTTTTACCCCCTCTACCATTTTTGTATTATACGACTGACTTTTTTCATTTGCGACAGGAAATGGTGGAACTCAGCTGCAGAAGCTCAAAAATAAAAACGTTAGTCTTTGGGGGTGGGGTGGTAACTGAAAGAAAAGTTATATAAAGGAATTAAGCAATTAGGGATATCATACAAAAATTACATAATTAAGCATTATAAAGGTTCTTGAGCAACGCCACGCAGTTTCAATTAGTATTTGATAAATGGCTTACTATCAGATAAGACAGAGTCCTCCATACTTAAGAGTGTCCCCTTGCTTGATATTTCACTGTCGTTAAATCCACCCTCTTCGGAGGTTACATCCGTAGCTATGGCTATGCCTTCCTCATCATCAGTCCGACGGTGTTGCACACCCAGCATTTTCTCCCATTCTCTGTTCATTACTATCGGGGTTTCAGGTGCACTCACGATCGGTTTTTCTTTTTGGCTATAAGAGAAGTACAATTTTCATCATCGGTTCAAATAATGGTAAAAAAAAACACTTTTTTTGAAGAAAAATACCTTATTTGACGCCTCGTAGACTAATCTCCTCAATAACGAGGCTTAAACATAAATTAAAGTGACCCTCCCTTTGTAGTTTTGTAGATCTATCAGCATCAATTAGGAACTATAAATTCACTTGCAAAACTTGCAGCAGGAGGAAGTTTTCTCTTTTTAAATGCTCTGGTAACACCGGCACATCAACCCACACTTTGCAATATTTACAGGATAAGTACTTATACTTAAAATAAATGGGCAAGAATGAGAAGAGAGAAGAATTTTGAGCCAATTCCAAAGTTTAGGGTTAAAATATATGCTGTCAACTGTTATTGCTTGTTTGTTCTTTCTTTCGACCCTTGTTGGCTTTTGTGCAGACACTTCCACTACAAAACAACTAAAAAGTTAAGGTTTCAGGTTCACTTAAATTTAAAAACATCAACAACTCAAAGCTACAAGATCAGGAAGGGTGTATCAAAGTCCAACGTAAAGATTTGTCTTAAGGCCCCTTTCCACCCTAGAAAAGTTAAAATGTTCGCACGGGGGAAGGGTAATTTAGCTTACTTACCCACAAACGATCGACTAACCCAATCAAATGTTGCCGTGGAACTACGCGATACTCTACATGAATGAATAAATCTGAAATCTTTCAACATATTAAAATGAAACTTAAAAATTTGCAATAATTTTTCATTTAATATGGACATTATATAGCCTTATGTACAATGATGGAATGCAACATACTCCAGCCAAATCACCGGGAGGGCTTTAATAATTCGATTTATAGGCTGTCTCAAAATTATTAGGGTCAAAATTTGCGCTTTGTAGCTCAAACTGGCCAAAAATGGCAACTTACTACACCTCGATCTCTTTTGTCACTTATAAAGAACCCCAGAGCACTAAATACCAACTCAAAGGAGGCCCCTCTCGGATGTTTTATAGTCACTGGTTTCACACCATCACCCATTAAAAGAAATCTGTATATGTGCACATATATACTTTCTTTAAATTAGTAACAGTTTAAGTTTTAATTAGTAAGTGCATGTATAACTTTTTTCTTGAAAACGGCTACACACATTTAAATTAGCACCCTTGGATAGTCTGACCTGAAAAATGATACAGATGACTCAAAGGCTTGTGAAAGTCGTTTATAGCCTTGATTTTGGGAAAAAATTCATCTGAGTAACGTCGTATTTCTTTATTTTTCAAAAACATAGGTTACATCGTCCCTACTCCAGGAGTGGTCGCATCGTTTTAGTATTTATGGCCCATGCAAAATTATATAAGTTGGCAAATAACTCTGAACAGATAAAGGAAAAGCCACGGAACAATAAACAGCAAAAATATTAATTTAACTGAAATTACAGATTTACAACCATATGACTTGAAATTAAAAAATAGAATAATAATTATGCAATTTGAAATCTAGATATTTCAGAGTGTAACGGCATTAGAACTTTCCTGGTTGTTATTGAATTAAAGTATATAACAACGCCATTAAACCAAATTATTAATTTATGAAACTGATTAATATTTCAGCTATATCTATTCAGATAAAAACTGCAAACAAAACCTATTCGTCAATCAGTCTAAGGTCCTCGGTTGGGACTCACTCCATTTTCTAGGAAAATATAAGAAACTGGCAAATTAAAACTAGAAATTATAGTATAAAAAGCAGGTAAAGTTTGCCTAAATAACTGTTTTAAAAAGACCTTTCAAGCATATTTGGATTTGCCGGAAATTTGCCTGAATCACAACAGAAATTAAGCTAGCATCAAGAACTGGATCGAGACGAAACTGAAGTTCAGTCGGTTGGAGCTTAGTTAAGGCCGAGCCAATTAGAATTTTCAAAATAATTTTCTAATTGGCTAATATCTGCGCTTTATCTATACAGATAAAGAAAAACCTTTTCGTCCATCCGTCTAAGGTTAAACGGAAAGAAGGTCGTCCTCGGTTGGGAATCACTCCATTTTCTAGGAAAATATAAGAAACTGGCAAACTGAAACTAGAAATTATAGTATAAAAAGCAGGTAAAGTTTGCCTAAATAATTGTTTTAAAAAGACCTTTCAAGCATATTTGGATTTGCCGGAAATTTGCCTGAATCACAACAGAGAGACGAAACTGAAGTTCAATCGGTTGGAACTTAGTTAAGGCCGAGCCAATTAGAATTTTCAAAATAATTTTCTAATTGGCTAATATCTGCGCTTTATCTATACAGATAAAGAAAAACCTTTTCGTCCATCCGTCTAAGGCTAAACGGAAAGCAGGTCGTCCTCAGTTGGGAATCACTCCATTTTCTAGGAAAATATAAGAAACTGGCAAATTAAAACTAGAAATTATAGTATAAAAAGCAGGTAAAGTTTGCCTAAATAATTATTTTAAAAAGACCTTTCAAGCATATTTGGATTTGCCGGAAATTTGCCTGAATCACAACAGAGATTAAGCTAGCGTCAAAAACTGGGTCGAGACGAAACTGAAGTTCAATCGGTTTGTACTTAGTTAAGGCCGAGCCAATGAGAATTTTCAATATAATTTATCTAATTGGCTAATATCTGAGCTTTATCTATGCAGATAAAACGGCAAGCAAAACCTTTTCGTCAATCCGTCTAAGGCTAAACGGAAAGCAGGTTGTCTTAGGCTGGGACTCACTCCATTTTCTAGGAAAGTATAAGAAACTGGCGAATTAAAACTAGAAATTACACTATAAAAAGCAGGTAAATTTCTCCTAAATAATTCTTTTACAAAGACCTTTCGAGTATATTTGTATTCACAGGATATTTGCCGGAATCACAACAGAGATTAAGCTAGCGTCAAAAACTGGATCGAGACGAAACTGAAGTTCAATCGGTTTGTACTTAGTTAAGGCCGAGCCAATGGGAATTCTTAATATAATTTTTCAATTGGCTAATATCTGCGCTTTATCTATACAGATAAAAACTGCAAGAAAAACCTTTTCGTCCATCCGTCTAAGGCTAAACGGAAAGCAGGTTGTCCTAGGCTAGGACTCACTCCATTTTCTAGGAAAGTATAAGAAACTGGCGAATTAAAACTAGAAGTTAAACTATAAAAAGCAGGTAAATTTCTCCTAAATAATTGTTTTACAAAGACCTTTCGAGCATATTTGTATTTGCAGGATATTTACCGGAATCACAACAGAGATTAAGCTAGCGTCAAGAACTGGATCGAGACGAAACTGGGGTTCAATCGGTCTGAACTTAGTTAAGGCCAATCCAATGAGAATTTTCACTATAATTTTCTGATTGGCTAATATCTGAGCTATGTCTATACAGATAAAAACTACAAAAAAAACCTTTTCAGCCATCCGTCTAAGGCTACACGGAAATCAGGTCTTCCTCAGTTGAGGAGGGGGATGTAGTAAAGAAAGATTTCAGGGAAATGGGAACTTACTTGTAAGATGTAAAGAGTGAGGCTTTGAATAGATTGGATGAAGGAGGAGCATGCACAGCTATTTTGGCAACAGGCGGCTTCATGCTGCGGTGACTAGTTGTTAGAAGTAGAAGTAATAGAATTCACTTATTCAAATGAAGATTGTCTTTATTCCAGATGACATTAATTATGTAGGATTGAAATTGTTCTAGCTTCAATCGTTGCTTTATTTTAAAACAAACAAATAAACACGCATCCGTCTGTCTTCTGGGAAAAAATACAAAATTCTACATTTTTGTAGATAGGAGCTTGAAACTTCTACAGTAGGGTTTTCTTTTACACTGAATCTGATGGTGTTGTTTTCGTTAACATTCTTCAACTTTTTGGGGGTGTTTTCCCCTATTTTCCAAAATAAGGCAAATTTCCCAGGCTCGTAACTTTTGATTGGTATAACTTAACCTGATGAAACTTATATATTTAGAGTCAGCGTAAGAATACGATTCTTTTGATGTAGCTATTGGCATCAAAATTCCATTTTTTGGAGTTTCGGTTACTATTGAGCCGGGTCGCTCCTTACTACAGCTCGTTACCACGAACTGTTTGACAGAGCAAAAATACCGAAAGAAAAGTATGAGAAATTATGACAAGGGCTCTTACCCATTAGATGGCTTTGTAGACGAAAAGCTGCAAAGGTCAGCAGAGTAGACAGGTACAAGCATTTTCATCAGGTTCAAATTCAGTACTCCACTTAGATCAGTCAAAGTAATCTTCTTTTGTGCAACTGTAGCTTCACGATGGCCATGAAGCTTTTTCAAATGGTCCTATAAGGTACCACAAGCTCAATAATAAAGACAATTTTAACAAAAGAATAAAATTTTTGTCACGCGAAAGCAATAAATCCACGTCGCTATGGAAACCGTCTGAATTTGTCTCTGATTTGTTTAGAGAAAAATTTAACTTTTATAAATAAAAATAAGTTACATCTACTATAGAGAGAGATAGGTTGAGAGAGAGATAGGTTTATTCAAAAACAAAATCGTAGCTAACAGCTAATTTGCGTTGCTTCACTATGCTAAATAACAAACTAACACAAAAAAAAGGTACAAACGAAATTGCGTGGCGGTTCGTGCGTAGAAGTAGCTCTACTGTGAACAGTGCTGACATCCAAAAAAAGGGACGGTAGCAGCATCTGGTGGCTTCGTCAGAAGATTAAAACTCACCAAGTTCGAAAAAGTAGATGGCGCCACCATATACAGGGGTGAAGAAAGGTCAAATAAAGTATCTTTCCTGTACTTAATTTGCATATTGATGGCACAGAAAACTGTAAGGATAGCCACTGCTTAAATTGGTGACGCCATTGACGAACCAGCACACATATATTGGGCACTATTGAGCTAAACTTGGTAGATGGGCTCTGCAGCTGTGCTAGCGCAACAGCGCCATCTAACAAAAAAAGACTATAATTTATACCTACTATGATGTATAATCAGTCATTTGGTGGAGAGAATTCTCACAATGTGTAATAATGTAAAATATATTTGACGTTCGACAGCAAAAAATATTTTTCCAACTGTATACAGTGAAGAGTCAGTCATAACTTAGGCACTGCAAAAACTATCAAACCTCGACTTGGTCAGATTGGCCTCTAAAAGGCTAATAAAATGTTTGCTCTGGTAAAATTTAAAGGTTTGTTTTATTTTATTGCTGGAAAATTCTTATTGGTTCTCAGTTTGAATCCTTAATAGCTTCAGGTTGCACGCAAGTACATAAGCAAAATCTGTGTGACGCGATCTTTTCTAGTATCTCCCCAAGGGATTTCAGCGACCGACAGCAACTGGTTTTATTAAAAAATATTTGTCAAGATTCCAAACAAAATGAAAAACAACCTAAAATGAAAAAAAAAAGAAAAATATAATAGTCGAAAAGTAGTCAAGCAAATTATTTAACAATTGATTTTATCCATCACTGAAAATCCTTTGATGATGCAAAATACGAAATCTAATCCCAAAATCAAATAATGAGAGAAAGCGAGCATGTATGTATTATTATCCACAGATGTATTTTATCCACATCTTTAGAGAGGTTTAAAGTGGGTTATGCAACTAAAGGTTGATTGTTTGACTTTAAGAAAGATACAAACGCATATTGGGAATGCTAAACAAAGAGCACAACGTGTTAGAATGTTAGAAAATGCCAAATATGTGGTGCATGAATGAAGTGTTTTATCTGATATGTGGGCGTCAAGCGTTGGAAGATAACTTATTTGGGTGTGTCAAATATAATGAAATGTCTCCGCCTAATAAGCTTGATTGGGGATAGCTTTAGTTCTATTAGATGGCGGGGAAGATCTCTTATAGTTTGTATGGAGCAAGTTGGAATTTGCAGGTCATTAAAGACAAGTTTTTATGTAAATTCAATTGTGTTGATAACATCTTTATTTATCTACTAATTATTTATAATATTTGTTTCTTGTCCTGTCCCAATGACTTTTTTTTAAACAATAAATATCAAACAATATATATAAGAGTACGTCAGGTTAAAAGTATGAGTCCAAGATTGGCGAATCTCGAAAATTGGGGTTGACATTATACTTACAAAGTTTACAGCAGAGATCCAAACTTTTACACACCAGACATTGAACTTCTAGCTAAAGCTTGGAAAGTTGCGTGCAATTCTTGCTCGGGGCCAAAAATTTCCACCTTGACCATGAGGTAGAGCGTGTAATATGCGAGCTGAGCAGGAGTTTTATAGTCTAAATCACAGTGAATAGTCTGAAGTTGTTCCACTATGCTTTTGTTTCTTTGTACCATGTTTCTGTGTTTGAGCGGGAAAATCTATTCAAACAGACAAGCGAAGAGACGCGATGGTTCCCTGGTTCTATTGCCGAAATATTTTTTTTAGAATTATAATTAGAGTAAATCAGAGGTAAAAAACAAGTTTTTTTCACGAGTCCGAAAGTGCATCCATCTACACTTGTTAAAGACAATTTGTATTTGTGATTTTGGTTTAGCTTGTCGTTTAATTTTCTGTGTTTGAGATTGAGGAAGAGGAATGGTATTTCTATCATAAAATTTGCTAGTCCTAAGCTTTACTAGTTCACTCATTACTAGCGAAATTGGAGATTACCCTATATTACTACTTTCCTAGCAGTGATATCAGAAAGTTGGCTCAGTTGAAGAAGATTAACTTTTGAATTCAGAGATCTTTTTTGCACTGATCCCTTCTCTTGGAAGAGCTTATATACGATGATCACTTATCACTTATCCTTGAATATACGATATATGTTTCTTCCGATAAAAAATTCGTTAATAAAATATCTATCGCCTAATGACTTTGCACGAAAATGGATTAAGTCCTGATTACGTATAAAAACGGTCTTAGTCCCGATTCGGTGAAAAAAGCTAGAAGCATAACTCCTCCATCACCCTGCCCACTTTGAAATTGTATTTTTTTTATTACGTTGCATCTAGCTTTAACTAGAAGCACGCATGCATTTAAAATGTGTATGAAAGAGGACACAAAGGTATCGAACACCCCCTCCCCTCTTACCTCCAATCGCAAGTTAATTGCAGTAAAGTAGGTATATTGCATCTTGTTTGAACCAGAATCTCGCATAGATGTCCAATCTGTATGATTGGAGAAGCGCAGTCGGCTAAGGGCCCCTTCAATATTATCCTCTTCCCTCTCCCTCTCTTTGCCTGCCAACTTCTTAGTGGAATGGTATGCACTTTCCAACTTGTCTGAACTGGAACATTTTTAATCTTTATTGCTGGAAAACCAAAATGGACCCCTAACCCTACCAACATCTTATATTAAATCCATTATCGTATCACCTTTAGTTTTTTCCAATCAGTGTACCAAGTTCATTATTAGCTTGTGAACACTAATAATTTTTCGGTTGTTTCTTTTTTTCTGTTACTTTGACATAAAAGGCTAATTCGGTTCTATTATAGCTTATGGTAAACTTTTCTAAAATAGTTATCTTATCAATATCACCCAAACCACTCTCACCTCTAACCAGAAATGAAGGTTTGTTGTACTTTACTTTAATAAAAAATACACAATGATTTTCAATCAACATGAGTTGAGGCACAAAATGTACCCATGCCCCCTAAAAAACCCCCCTCTTCTCACTAGCTTTTTGGCACAAAGAAGGAACTTTTCACGATGCTTAGAACGAATCGCAAAATGGTTTTCATTATGCTGAAATGCTTTTCTAAAGTTGAGTCCCTGCAGCCCTTCTAGCCCCAACTTTTTGGTAGAAAAGGCATGTTGTATCTTGTTTAAATCAAAAAGGTGAAATGACTTTCAGTCTTTCTATTTGAGACTCAAAGCAGGCCCAGGGACATGTTACATTTTTTTGGAAGTGAATTTTCAATCTGTACGATGTGAAGCACAAAGTGGAAGCATGGTCCCTCCAAAACCATACCCCACCAAATTGTCAGTAAAAGGGTAACTAGCTTTTTTTCAATATGCTTGAAATTTACAGAGCAAGTACTTTGAGCCCATAGGACATATATAACGACAATTTTCAGATGCATACTATTCTTCAAAGGCAAATGAAGAGTTTTAGGGAGTAGCTACCTACCTGGCGAAAATCTGAACACCATTGGATTTACAAAGAGGCCGTCCGAAACTTTGCTTATAAGTTATGTACGCTTTGACTTTAAATCTTCTTTTTCTGTTTAAAAAATCTAATTTTTTTTCATCTAGCTTATACACATGTCTGTGCATCATTCTGATTATGAAAGACTGCTTTCTAACTTAAATCCGCCTTGAAACTCATTGAATATCGTTTCCTTTTTGAAGAAAAAATATGAAAAAATGGCAATATTTTGTGCATCTTACGCAACTAACGACAGAAAGACTATTTTGAAATGTTTTTGGTTTATAATAATTTTTTAAGCCATTTTAAAGTTTGAATTACGTGTTTATTGATGTAAATTTCTTTTAAACTTTGATTTTGTTTTTCAAAAAAAGTTGCTTGGTTTTTTTAACGTCTAAACTGTGTAAATGGGATGTGGTGAATTTGCGTGTAAAAATGGCAATAATATATAAAGTCTACTCTGTTTTTACTTTCACGTGTTGCATGACGGTAGTTTGAATGCTAAAACAAAAGAAAAACTTTCTTACGGGGATTTGAACCTGAGACAAAAGATTTGGAAGGGAGAGTCGCAACCATTATACCATGAAGGATCCACATAATTCAAATAAGCACATATTATTAAATAATGAAAAAACAAGGTTACTCACTGACAAAAGTTGTGATTCTAGACAAAATGTCCTACACTTTAAAACTGAATGCTTAGTTGTACCTTGTTTTGCGAACATAGATTTGTAACCACTGAAACTTCTACGAAGATATTCTTCAGGAATTTTCATCGATTTCCGTGCTCTCCTCAGCAATTTAGTTTATTTATAAACTTAGGCATGTAAGTATTAAAAAAATGATCAAATAGTAAGTTCTAAGCCTGATTCTTAGAGCATGTAGCTATTTACGGATCCGATCAAGCTAAATACTTAAGGATAAACGCCTTGAATCTGAACAATCCTAAAGAAAGGCTGAAGGTACTCTGCATCTTACAAAAGACACAGACTTGCACAAAAGGTGTGGCTGCCACATTTATATATATATATATTTTTTAAACCAAAAAGGCAAAGTTATTAAATTTCTTGGAAAAATTTTCTCTCCATAGATAGCACCACTTTCAAAGTGACTACGTACAACGTACAACAGGCTAATACTAAAGCAGCTGAAATGCACCTGATTATAACAAAATATTCAAAACTTAACAAACAAATTTACATTATGAATTTTAGTTATTTCCCACTGCTTATCATTTCCCACTATATGTAGCCTACAGAGACCCAAAATGCCTTTAATGAGCATTCAATACGTTTTTTTTAAGCACGATTTGACAATATTAGAGGGAAATGAAGATTGATAGATCCAAACTTAGACCTTGATTTTTCCTACTAAGTAAAAGTCAAAAATTTTTGCCCTTTTTCTTGTTTAAGCCAACAAAATATTTTTTTTTCCATCTCTTTCCGACTTGTGGAACCTAACTTTGACTTATTTACCTGCAACCATGTATTATGTCGACTCCAAAGTCCAAATTCGGCCCTTAGAGGGCTTGTGGTAGAGATCTTTTTGAAATAAATATCTTATCTTATCTAAGGAAGAAGCCGTCTTCTGTCTTTGAGTTACTGATGCAGTTTCTCTTGGAAAGATTACGAATTGAATAGGCAATCCTCCAACTTATTATCATCAATGGTTATAACAATCCTGAGAAGAAGAAGAAGAATAAGAGATACTCACTTTTAGAAGAAGAACGAGCATTTCTGTCTGTTTTGTCATTCCTTCTGCAACAAGTCGGCCAAATATATTTTTCATTGGTGCAACAGCTTCCGTATTTGAAAGATCTAATTCCCTTCCAGATGCACGAGCTATCTTCCTTTTTTCCAAGGTGTCCAAAAATTCTTTCAATTTTGGTAATCTTACAATGCTGTCGAAAACCGGCCGAGGGATGGGTTCTAAAGCTAAGTAAAGAAGCAAAAACTCGGACTCCATCGAAATAATCTGCTTTTTAAGGAATGGTTTCAGGATTTTGGCTAGTCTACCATACACATCAGCAGCATTGAACAGTCGGGCACAAATAGATAAAAATCGTGCAGCGCTCTGGAGAATTAATTTGGGCGTTAAAAAACTTATATAGAGATTTAGAAAAACAGTAAGAAAAATGATTTATGCATCTACACAAAATTTTCGTCTCTTTTTCATACAAGGAATCAAAGGTAGTAGAGGAAAGAAACAAAGATGCGATGTCATTAATACATGCTACGGCATTTATTGTAAAAAAAGGGAACCAGACCATGGAAATTAACAAAATAATACCAAGCATAATGAAAAATGAATAAGCTACCAACATATTTGAACTTACACAAAAACCAACTTACAATGTCCTACCGTTTTCAACCTGTTCCATACTAACACCGAGGAGGTGTTACCGCCAAATAGTATTACAGTATTCACTTCAAATGGTATTTATAAAACACTCTTCATCCTATTTCACACAAACCAACATGTTACCTCTTAAATTCTTTAACGTCTCAGGCTGAAACACTGTTTTATTCCGACACTTTGGGCATGAGTAAAGGAATTTTTTCTAAGATTCCCAAAATACTTTTTACTTTCACCAAGAGGTAAACAGCCCAGCTTAAAGCCCCCCTCCATGTCAAATCCAGCCTGAAAACAGTATATTTTCCCTGGAGGTATCAATTGGAGGGGGACAAGGGGTAATTACCCCCTAGATTTTGAAAAACATTTTTTTAGTAACTTTTTTTTAAATGTAACCAGATTTGAAATAAGGGGCAGATTAATACGATAACAACGGAACAAAAGGAATTGGGTAAAAAATTGACTTTTTAGGGTTTTGTTCACCAATCACAAGTAGCATTAGAACACTTAACGATACCAAGTTCGAGAAGCATTTTAACAAAAGCTTACCGAAAGTTAAATGTAGAGCATGTGAAACACTCACACACATGAAGCTCTCTATTTCGGAGAAAAAATCAAAACAAAAAAAACAGATATTACTTAACTAAAATAGTAGAGGAATAATTATGATTAAATAGTAGACTTTTAATTTTGCCTTAAAAAAACAACAAAACAAACAAAAAAACTGATTTGAATTCATAAATTTATCACATTTTTTATAGTTATAGCATATCAAACAAGCCGTAGATAATTTAGAAGACCATACAGCCTTTCCATGACAATAAATAAAAGTTCAAATAGGGATGAAATCCTTTCAATAGAAAGTGATAAATGTAAACACAAAAAATACTAGATATTTCGGTCACACATGCAGCGACCGTAATCAGTGCAGGTACAATTAATGCGGGTGCAATACTTTAGTCTCTTTACTATGGATTAAAGACTGTATATGACTTTTAAGGGGCGTTTCCCCCTTTTTGAAAATCAAGCAAATTTTCTCAGGCTCGTAACCTGTTATGGGATACAGTAAGCTTAATGAATCTCATATATTTAGAATCAGCATAATAAACCAATTCTTCTGATACGTTTATTGATATCAAAATTACGTTTTTAGAGTTTTGGTTACTATTGAGCCATGTTTCTCCTTACTTACAGTTCGTTACCACGAACTGTTTGATTTGGTCTAATATTTGTACCAAATTCTAATTCAGCGACTGTTCAATTAATTATATTATTTAAACTATTTATTATAAAATTATAGTAATAATCTTTACTACGGATTAAACGGTGAAGTTGCCCGCCCCTCCAAACTTTTAAAATATCATGTCCCAAGAAAAAAATTTAATTAAGAAAAATAATAGCACGTTCCTTAAAGAGAATCTCAAAATTCACAGTTTTTTCTTAAAACCAACTTCATTCTCTACTTCCTGACATCATTGTTTATGCTTTTTCAATGTTTTTTCCAATTTATTTCATAGTAGAAATAATTTCATTCCGGGCACGAAATACCAATAGCCTCAAATGTACATTAGTAATGTGTAATACATATAAGTAATACATCCCTACTCGACGTTTGTGAACGTACTGTAAGATATCTGCTCACATTGTCCAAGAAAGCGATAAAATTAATGTTTCTTAGCCTAAAATACATACCAGAAACCAATAATAGGCATACTAAACTGCAGAAGTTAAAACCCTTTCACTTGCAAACGTTGCATGGTTTTATGAAGAGTGGGACCAAAATTACCCCTTACAAAAAGAGGGCTATTCTCAGGTGATGAATCACGTAGAAAAAAATAAAGATATTTGAAAGAAGACCTACATTAATCTGTTATGCACCATTTTTGCTAATGATTCAAACTCCCTGAGAGAAATGAAAATACATGCTGATCAAAAACCAACAGTTGGTAACAGGAACAGTTGCAAACCTCTTTAATTGCAAAAGGAGCAAGGCTTATTTGAGAAACGGTACTGAAGACGGCTTAGCAAAGGTCTTCGAAGAAAAAGGATTGTTTTTAGCCAATGAACTAACTAGGAAAACTATAGACACCGTCTTCAGCATAAGAGTAGTAAAGAAAAACACAAAAAAAAACAAAATACAAAAAAACAAGAAAATAGAAAAAAAAATAAAATGATAAACAGGACTTAAGATGGCGCTTGCCGAAACAATTTAATTTTGAAATAATGAACCAAATATTAAAAAAATATAGATATTTTGGGAAAGCCTACAACAGGGCAGTGTTACATGCAGGAAAGGCTAAAAACAACATCAAGAAAATGCAGAGAATAAAACCACACAAAAGTAGGAAAAATAGTTAAAAATTAAACCACAGAAAAAACAGGATAAGAAATGAAAACGGCTTAAGAAAAAAAAGGATTAATGACACCCAAGTAGAGGTCTGAAGGAGCATTGAAAAAAGGAAAAAAGAAGCAAAACGAATGTGAAAAGAAGACACATTAGTGCCACCTATGCAATAAGTGATTTTTCTCGTTATTAAAGATGGTCTGCTGCAACTTTCCTGTGTGAGGTTTTCGACTAAGGCAATTCCAACGGTGCATCTTTACTTACGATAAGATACCAATTTTGAAGGTTTCCAGGTTATTTTTCAAAATTCCCATAATTTTTTTCCATAAAAAAACTTTTACTATTAAGATTAATCGGAATTGTAGTTCCCATCCCTCAATCGACATTTAATGGAAATTTTTTATTCACTTGACATTTTATTTTTCAAAATTCATTTTAAAATTTTGGGTTATGAGCCGTCGTTTGTTCTTTTCTAGGTTCTAGCTGTCACTGCAACCATGACTACAGTTCTCATATTTTGTTGACTAGTTCGACATTTTTCTCATGATTCTCTTTTCTTGTTTTTAAAACCAATTAAGCCAACATGGAACACTAAAATTATTTTATACACAAATTATACACTAATTATTTTATACAACAGAACGTATTTTTATTATTGCTGTTGTCAAGCCTTCGGGGCTTCTACTGAGTTACAAATTTATTTCTTTTATTAGGAGAAAACAGATCGAGAGACAACAACGGGAAGTATTTAAGATAATATTTTAATCTCTTATAATATTTTCAGCACCTTATACTTAAACAAAACTTAAAAAATAAGGTGAAAATCTCAGAGAATGTTAAGAGGAGGTTAAACTAAGCAAAAGGCACTAAACCAAAAGGCTAATGCTATTGCTTCTACTATTGCCACTGCTAATACTACTTCCGAGCCAAAAAATTGAAGTAGTACCCAGAAAAAAAATCTCTCTCAAATTGATATCAAGAGCTCCCAATTCCAAATATTTCCGAACTTAAGAAATTTTCTATTTCTATATGTTTCTACATATGTGATATAAAGGATTATACATTTTGTATAAACTAATATTTTAATCTGTTATAATATTTTCAGCACCTTATACTTAAAAAAAAACTTTACCATTCTGATCCACGAATTCGGATGTACTAGTAAAGGTGCAACTTCGTTAACCACCTCAAACAGAGTAGGTTTTTGAAATAGACCCAGCTGAGCTAGTCCTGATATTGCATCTATGGCATTAACTATAACATATTCCTCGGGATCACTGAGACCCTGAAACACAACTTAAATTAGGGACCGGATGTCTGATCATAAGAAAATAGAAGGGTGAAATTCGAATATTAAAAAAAAAATACTGAGTAAAAACATAATTAGAATTTTCTTTGGGGAGGAGGAGGGGTACAATCGAGGTGATGACAGTTGAGCGGGGAGGAGCTAATGATAATTCCAGTATAGATATTTTACAAATGTTGACAACTGAATTCTAAGAGCTTAAAACTTTGGGAGGATGGCCTTCATTAGCTTCTGCAAAAAGGCTCTGATTTTTAGCACTTTCCCAATCAAAAAACTTTATTTAGTCTTCATTCAGTGTTCAAAGTGCGAACATCTCTTGGGATTTATTGGATTTTAAACCTGGTTTGGACTTGTATTAATTAAGTGCTGTGAACTTTTCAGTGACCGTAGCTAATTCAGTTGTTATTTCGTAATATTTGCTATGATTCAACTTGACCTAGATTCAGAGTGAATATATTTTTTTTCTCAATTTTAAATTGCATTAATTCAGTGGTTTAAACTCGAATTATTTCAGTGACCATAGATAATTTTTGATTTCATATCATTGAGAAGTGTACTGGGAACAAGCAGAAGAGGGGAAGGAACCTCCCGCAAGCGACGTATTGTACCCGCCGGTAATAAGCTACCCGTAAATTGCGGGGAATAGTTGGGAGGGGGGTCCTTACACTTCCCTTGTTCCTAGGTTCCTTCATTACTGGTTTGGATAGACGAATGTGCAAGGAAAATGGACTTAGATCTTGAACCTTCGGAATGTTTAGTTTTTTTCCCCCGTTCTGAACTTTTTTCAGTATAACTTGGAGAGAGGAGTAGAAGATACAGTTATTTTGAAATCAGCTGTTGACTTTTTTGAGATGGCTGATATTATGAAGGGGAAGAAGCTGCTGTGGGAAAAGCTGTCGATTACGGATGCTTGTCCTAAACGCACGGGACCAAATGCTCTAATGAATCACCTGAAGGACATGCTTGAACAGTTTTCATCATAAAATGAAAACTGAGCCTTTTCCTATCATTCCTGTTTCCGTGATACGTTCCCCCACAGAGGTTCCGTGTTTGCCTGCAGTAGCCTATTCTAGGCTCCCGGCAAAAATTAATACTCTTCATCAGACCCTGCTGCAAATTAAAGATAAGGTGACTGCTTATGATCTCCACTTCCCAGGATTACCAGGGGACGGTGATGCTTCCATTCCAGTTGTAACGGATCAAGTGACAATCGTTATCACGAAGACACCGCGTGATCTTGACAATCCGTCGAAACGAAAAGCTGTGATTGATAAAATTGCCGGACATGAATGTGTTGAGAATATTCGCGCCTTTAGAGACTGAATAATTGTGAATATTGACAGCGTTGCGGCAAGCGGCTTTTGTGATTCAGCCCGATCAGTCCTGGGTGGATTGGATGTGAAGTTTCCGGAAAGGAAGTTCTACGGAATCGCAAAAGGGATTGGCGACTCATTTGATTTATCTTTGTTCAAGAACTGTTCTGGAGTTACTGAAGCCACCCGGATTGGAAATTCCTGGTGTGTCAAGATTGCCTTTAGTGATCAAGGGTCTCGTATTTCGGCTCCAGAACAGTTTCAACGGGGTTGAAAATTGAATATGAACTGATCCGTGTCTATGAATTTAAAAAAAAATCCCGAGACGCTGTAACAAATGCCAGTCTCCTGAACATCTAATTACTAACTGTCCTAGTACTTGCTATAAATGTACTAGAGGCTCTGGTCCTCATGAATATTGCAAAGACACCCCATGTACGGATCCGATAAAATGCGCAAATTGCGGTGATGATCACGTGGCATTTAGTTTTCGCTTTCCTCGTCTCCAGGCTCTTGTTAAGACCGTTACAGGGTGCCTTCATTAATGAACTGTCGCAAGATTTCGGTGTGCTCGTTTAACATTAACGGGACTAAAGACAGAGTGCCAAGTCTGGAGGAAAAGTTAAGCCGTTTTGATGTTCTTCTCCTGCAAGAACATTTGCTTCCTGCCTGCAGCGTGAACTTTTTACGAAGGAATCGTGATCACATTGTGTTTAGTACCAATACTAGATGGACTCGGGGTAGACCTTCTGGTGGCCTTGCGGGTTATATGAGACGGAATCTTGCAGATTTATCACCGGTGTGTTACCACTCATCTGAGCATTTTCTAGTTGTGAGACTTAGTGACTCTGTCCTAATTAATGCTTACCTGCCACATGATAAAAAGTCGGTACAGTCGTTCTCGAATTTCGCCAAGTCTTGTGATAAGCTACAAGGTCTAATAAGCGGAATTGAATCTCTTGGGTATTCATGGCCTCTTGCCGGTGATCTAAATTGCAACATTCACATATCATCCAGTCGATCTGAGACCCTACTAAATGCTCTACCAGCCGCGCATAGGACTATAAATAAAGATTGCAGCTTCTCATATATCCATAATAGTGGAGCAGTTTCTGATTTGGACCAGTGTGTATGTTCGCCCCTTCTTCATATCTCTGATGTTCATGTCGATGATGAGGAAAGAGACTATGACCATCTCCCTCTTAATTCAGATCTATCTATAAGCTCTACAATCAGCTTCAGTGCTCCTCCTAAGCCTAAAAAATGGATTTGCAAACGTGATTAAGATAATGCAAATTGGTCACTCTATTTTTCGACTCTCGCTATTCTGCTATCCACTATTTCGGTGCCTTATCATCTTCTTGGCGCTGGTTATTTTGTTAGTGATGCTCATGGTATGTTAAACTCTTACTACAGAAATATCGTTTCTTCAATTAAACAAGCTGAAGCAATAGCTGTTCCGTTGACTCGCGTGCGACTTAACACCCGTAAGACCTTTTGGAAATGTGATCCAGAACTTAAGAAAGTGAAGAACCAAGCCAAGTTTTGGTGGAAAATGTGGATTGCTTGCGGTAGACCTTCAAGTGGTCAAGTTTTTAGCATCAAGCAGAGAACAAAATCAGTTTATAAGCGTCATCTTCGTGCAGTTCGGTTTTCGGGCGCAGAATTTCCGACAAATGGTAAACACTGGCGAAATGTTCTGAATGTGCCGAAACTCGAAGAATCTTCATCTAGTGATATTATTCCAAGATTGTCGTGGATTAAACATTATACTCGCATCTTTTCCGCTATTAATTATGATGTTCATAGCCGTTTTACTGCTTTAGTAGCGAAGGTTCTTCCCAATAGTGTGAGCCAAAGACATGTTATGCCTGTTGATAAGGCTAATATTGTGAAATCTCTTCGACGGTTAAAGTCAAAGTCTTGTGACCTTGATGATATTTGTGCCACTCATCTTGATCCGAGGTCAGCTGAACTTCTGTCGCATCTTCAGTTATTATTTCAGATGTGCCTTTCAAGGTCTATTGTTCCTGATTCATTTTTATGTGGAAGTGTTACTACTATATTAAAGGCAGGAAAAGATCTAAATTCGTGTAATTCGTACAGGCCAATTACCGTCGCCTGTACTCTAAGTAAATTATTTGAGTATGTTCTACTCCCACATATCGATGAATTTTTTAATTATGAGGCTAACCAGTTGGGCTTCCGGTCAGGTCTGAGCTGTCAACATGCTCATCGTGTTATAGCACAGCTTATTAAGGAAGCCACTCTGAATAGTTATAGTCTTTATTTTTGCACCCTTGATATATCTAGAGCATTCGATAGTGTTTACCAGGCTCAGGCTTGGTATGCTCTTAGTCAGCTTGGTGTGAATGCGTCTGTGATTCTGGTTTTGAAGTTTCGGTATTCAAATTCTTATTTAAGATTAAAGTCAGGAAATGGTGATTTTTCTCGAACATATACCAGTCGAGTGTGGAGTGAGACAGGGAGGCGTTCTCTCTCCTCCTATCTTTAATGCTTCTATTGAAAATGTTTTGTCTGGTATACGTAGTTCTTGTTTTACAGGATTCACAGACGTATCATACTTAGCTTATGCTGACGACTTGCTTCTTATCAGTCGAACTGAGGCCGGTTTAGCGCTTCTGTCCGATCCGTTGCTGATGCATTTGCAAGAATTGGATTATTGCTAAATGTAGATAAATGTGAATTTCTCATATTTAATGGGGTTAGTTCGTCGCATCCTTTGGATTGCATTTCTTTTTCCGTACCACAAGTTACTTCTTTTCGATGGCTTGGGATTTCTGTTTGCAATTCTTTAAGTTTTTTCGTTTTCAGATGATTCAGGATATTCAATTTAAGCTTAAACTAGGGTATTCTAAAATTGTTGGAAATCGTGGACATTTCCGGCGACAAGCACTAACAAAGCTGTACTCGAGTTTCTGCGACCATTCTGTGTTATTTTGTGCTGTTTTTTTATGCTTTCGAATAAAGGTGACGTAAAGAGGGTCAAGACGGATTATTATCGGTATTTAAAGTTCCTACTTTATTTACCACGATCATTTCAGAACCGAAGGTTAATTAGTAAATATCAGGCAACGGATATTGTTCTTTCAGTGGAAAAATTATGTTCAAATTTAATTGATGAAGCGCCAATGTGTCTTGGTCCTAACAATCATCTTATCCGCCTCTTTTGCTAAATTGTTATTTTTTTTTCTTGTATTTGTGTTATTTCTTTTTGTGTTGTTTTTTCTGTGTTCTTTGTGTTATTTGTAGTTCTTTGTTTTTCCCTTTTGTAAGTGGGTAAGAAATAAATTATTATTATTATTATTATTAACCCTAAAACCTAACATCTTCTTGTGATATTGAGTTGAAAATCAGTATTTTCATGACCGGTATAAGAAAACAATAATGAAGATCTGATGGCCAACAAATAATTTCATATATCAATATTTAAAAATTTTATTTACTGACTTAATACATTATTGAAAGTTTCGATTGGTTTAAAGTTTCCATAGTATTTATCAAGCAGAGACCAACAATGTCTTATATACTGATTAAAAAAACAAAACAATACAAGCTAAGTTGTATAAACGTCGGAATATTTACTTTTAGACGTGATTATACTACATAAGGAAAGAAAATTGGGTATGACAGAATTTATAGGCCAACCCAACAGAAAGAGGAAAGCTACTGGTACTTCATACACCAGGAGGTCTCACGGAAAGAAACAGAATGGAGTCACTCTAAAACATTCACTCACACAAGAAACAACATTTTTCTGTGATTAATCGAGAAATAGTTGTGTTAACGCTCATTTTGACTATTACTTAATCAACTTCATACATTCAGTCATTAAAGAAATTGATTTTAAAACAAAGAAAGTGTTCCAGAATTGGAAAAGAAAGTACTATAAGAACTGGGAAATGTTTCAACGAGTTTTCGAGAAAAGCTTTGATTTTCGAAGAAATTTTGGACTGGAGCAAAATTAAATTTTCGTGTATCTTCAGGAAGAAATGATTATTTTCGAGCAAATCTTGGGGATTTTGGGAGCCAAATTTTAAGGATTTAGAAAACTTCTGATATTTCCTCAAAATTTGGGGATAGTGGAACGACTTGATTCCCACACTTCTATACAGTGTACAGAAAAGAATATGGTAAAAAGAATTTAACGTATTGTATTACCTGTTGTAAGAGAGGTTTGAGAAGGGTTGAACAAGTCCATCCAATGTACGCAGCTACCCCTACAATAGCCTTGAAGAAGGAGGATCGAAGCTGATGATCAGTCTTGTCGTTTAGAAACGTAATCATATGAGATAATATCACGTCATTTGCTGCAAAAAGTAAGAAAACGTAAAATTCATAAACTGTAGTAAACGCCACAGACATTAAATAAGTAGCAATAAAATAAATCATTTTATTCATTCAATTGAAGGACTCAGTTTTTCTTCATCTTTTTCGTTTAAATAGGTGGTTTCAACACATTTTTCATCAATATCCAAGCTATTGTACCTCAGAAAATAGTCTTTCATAAGAAGCTAATAAAGTTTTGGCAAAGATACATTCGAAAAATGGTTCCTTGGTAACATAACATGAAATCTCCATGAGGTATTAGTGAGATCAGGTATTGAAGGAAAATAATTGAAAATCTATTAGGGAACTGCAACAACTGGGAAGCCGTGTGTTGCTTACTTTTTGCCAATGGGTAAAATGGCCCATTCTTTGAAGACTGGAAGCGACGTGACGATTAAATTTGCTGATCTGCTGATAACATGGAGGCATTATGGGAAATGCTACAAATGCAGACTAGCTATTATGAGATAGTTATAAAGTAAATGTTGAGAACCCTCGATGTCTCCTCAGAAAATTGAAGTTTGTTCCAGGTTCTCTGGATCTCTACATCTTGTCTAGTCTGGTGACCAAAGAAGATGTTAAAAGATCTGGAACTAGAATTCGCCCTTTATTGTTTAACCTTCTTTCTCCTGGTTTACAGGCCTTAATATCTGAAGGTTGACGCTTAGTTTGAAGGATCTGTTAAATTTTTTTTCATATTTTCAGAAAAGTGCTTGCCTGCCCTTGGATATGCTAAAAAATTTCATCAAATAAACTCAATGAGTCCAGGATTGGCAGGTCAGAGAAAGACTCAGAAATCCATTCAATGGTCTTGTATCATCTGTTAAGAAGAGGATAAAGAAAGCCTTTTGTGAGCTAGAAAACATGAGACAATAATTTTTTCACCTTTAGCAAATATGTCCCTTTCCTCTTATGACAGAAAATTAAGCTTTTTAAGTTTTAGAAAGCTTAAACTACTACTACTAACATCTCACCGCAGCACCATACCGCCTGAAGCCAACACAGTTACGCACGCTCCTCCTCCATCCCAAACTATTTAAAGCCACCCTCTTTAAAACCTCCCAGGAAGTTCCCATTTCCTTTAAATCTTTCTTTATGACATCTTCCCACCCCAGAAGAGGACGACCTACTTACTGTTTAGCCCCAGACGGTTGGCCAAAAAGGACAGTCTTCGGCAATCTGTTATCCTTCATCCATAGAGCGTGCCCTAGCCATCTCAACCTTTCTTTCATTATAGCCCTAGAAAGCAGGATGTTTGGCACTGCTCCTAACGTCTTTACTAATAATACTACCAAGGCAAGTGAAGCTGCCAACCTGATCAATCTTTCGTTACCCAACGTCCCCTTTTCATCTTCAATTATTCCTGGCATTAGTGACTTAGTCCTCTTAATATTTATTTTCAAACCTATTCTAGCACCCTGAAATCACAAAACCTCTAAAAGCTTATTCGTTTTTCTCGAACTTTCATCTAGGATACTTAAATCATCAACATAATTTAAGTACAGGAGAGTTTTTCCTCCCCATTTGATTCCGTGGTCTCCCATTGCCTTTCCTATGCTCCTTAAGACAAAGTTCATCAAAATGATCCATATAAAGTGGGATAGAACACAACCCTTCTTAACTCCTGATTTAATAAAAAACCAGTTGGTAACCTCCAACCTTAACATAGCACTAATCACTTGAATGTATTTGTCTGGTATACCATACAAGGATCAACAGAATCGAACGCTTGCTCATAATCTATAAAACTGAGGATCAAAGGTGTTTTACAACTCAGGCAATGCTCAATTATTAATCTAAGAGCGAAAATTTGTCGACACATCCTCTACTATTTCTAAAACCGCACTGTTCTTCTTTCGAAACCTTGTCTACAGCAACTCTCAGTCTAAAAAGTATTATATTACAATAGGGTTAAAAAAATAGAGAAAGGTTACGAAAGGTTATTAATAGAGAAAATGCTTCCTACAACACGTACGAAGAATGAAAGACCGCCTTCAAGTCCGTTGTTGCACCTAGCTGATCCAAAGTCTAGCGTAGATCGATAGCTGAATAATTTTCTGGACCCTAGCCACAGAGAGTTCAAAGTGCCTAGTCTGAAAAAAAGTCGGCAGAGAAAACCTATCCCGGTCCCAGGGTAAAGCAAAAGGATTTGCATCTGACAAGGCCAGAGAGTGAAATCAATGGAAGAAACAGCTTTTTTTCGCATGCTGACCAATAGTTGGCGTCCCATAGGTAACAATCTCCTGATTCAGCGCCTTCGGTCGGAAGTGCAATGCGTGGTTGTGGCAAATCATCCGACACTTCCCATGTTTTTACCAGATTTCTCCATAAACCCATTTAGTGCTTGGTAAAATCTGGCTGAGTTTACGGAGTTCCACCATCGACCCCCTTCCAAACCAAACAACGAGCAACACCAGGACTCGAACCTCTGTTCTCAAGATTTCAAGTTCAGTGCGCTAACGACTCAGCCAGGACGGTTTGATAGATAAAACAGGGCCCCATTAATTGAATAAACACATAGATAAAATTGTCAATGTCTATTCAAATCCCGAAGCTGATTTTCTTATGTGAAAGAAACTGATTTAGGTGAAAGGGTGCTAAGAAGAATCGCCAAATGTTTAGTGGAGTATGTTCAATTAACAGGAATTAATTAATGAAAAAAACAAACAAGTTTTTGCAACTGAAAGTAAGGAGCAACATTAAAACTTAAAACGAACAGAAATATTACGTATATGAGGGAGGTTACCCCTTCGTCAACACTTCACTTTTTGCGCTAAAGTTTGAATTCCATCCCAATTCTTTAACAATGACTCCTGAATCACAAAGGCAGTTTAATTTTAGAATCAATAGGTCTTTTAAAAGTACTAAAAAAGTTTGGCAAAAATGTAAAATTCCACACTTTTGTACATACGAGCTTCAAACCTTTACAATAGGGTTATCCGGTATGCTGAATCTGATGGACAAATTTTCATTAAGGCCACTTGATATCTTGGGGGTCTTTCCCCCTTTTTCAAAAATTGGGCAAGTTTTCCCAGGCTCAGAACTTTTGATAGGTGCCATTAAACTCGATGAGTTTTACATACCTCGAATAAGCATCAAAATTTGATTGTTTTGGTGCATCTACTGTTATCAAAACTATGATTCCTAGAAATTGCGTTACTATTCAGCTGCATTGTTCCTAACTTACAGTTCGTTTCCGCGAATTGTCTGAAAATAAAGATAAACTTATCGTTGTGCTACACAATTTAAAATTAGCAACGTAAGAGGTGTAGAATAAGCAGGATTAATATGATGTGCATCTAGGAGAGCACCAAAAGCAAAAGAGGCTCTCAATCCACCAGGAAGCAGCCTAGAGATCGAGCATTAATTGAACGATATGAGATAGGTAGTCCTGATGATGTACTAAATCCAAAGAAAAAGTCTTGGGAAACTTTGCAGACTCTGATTGTGGATTCCAACAGCAAAAGTACTTGGAAAGGACAGCCTCTCGTGTCGTCCCAAGAAAGATTTATAGCTACAGCTCTGCGGTAAGTCCCCATCAGATAGCCCAGTTCACCCTTTATTTAAGTTGAAAATCTGGTCGGGTTATTTAAGTTGAAGTGGTTAACAAGGAATAAAATGGCTCTTCAATAATAATAATAATGAAAAAAAAATATCATCCCTGCTTAGCAGATAATCTATATTGATTACCCAATTGGTTTGTCGGTGAAGATTATATGAGAACTCCTGATATTTCACTTCAAACAAGTAGTCGGGCTATCGAATGCATCTTGTGTCACCTAACGCCCACTTCAACTTTTAACCCCTTTAGAAACTTTTAAACTCCTTTGCCTTACCCCAGTATCTGTACATTGATTCTTTTTGGAAACTTTTTACAAGATCTGGAAAATCAACACTTCTATGACTATT
The DNA here is from genome assembly GCF_032884065.1 of Artemia franciscana. NCBI lineage: Eukaryota > Metazoa > Arthropoda > Branchiopoda > Anostraca > Artemiidae > Artemia > Artemia franciscana. Next base: position 53,182,059 of record NC_088865.1, read on the forward strand.
ACTTACTTTTCTAGAAAGGTATCTTTGGAAAGGAATCTTTTGCTTCAAACACGAGGTTTATGACGGAACAATACGGAGTCTTAGAGGACATTAGCTCCTTCTTTTTTTTAAAATCGTCTGTATACCATTCAAGGTAGTTATGTATTGACCAGACCTTGAAATATCCATCCATCTGATGCAAACAGGGGAATTCCCAGCCTACAATGGAAGGACCTATTTGAAAGCCAGTACGGTATTTAAAATTTCTTTTCTTATCTTTCCTCTGTCTGGAAGGATAACAGAGCATTCTCAATTTCCACCTAACGCATTCAACAAATTATGTAATGTTTATAAACTAGGCAATTTTTAGTATCTTTGGATACCATTTGATAAAACTAGGTAGCTTTGGAAATATATCTTTAGCATCTTTGGAAAGGAATCTTTGGTTTCAGACACGAGGTTTACGACAAAACAATACGGAGCCTTGGAGGATATCAGCCTGGTTTTGAAACTCAGCTGTATACCATTCAAGGTAGTTGAATTGACCAAACCTTGAAAAGCCAACAGGAGGATTTGGGCCTATAGCGAATGACCAATTCAAAAGCCAGTCTGGTATTTCTAGAAGTTTTTTTTTGTATATTCCCTCTGTCTGCGAGGATATCACAGCTTTCTTGATTTTCACCTTAAACAACTTTAGCAAACTATACCATGTTGATAAACAGCAATCGTACAAAGTTTATCATGCATTTTAAAAGGGGATTGCAATAGTTAAATTTCATAAAAAGTAATGAAAATTTCTTAATCTGCCACTTAATCTATTTGTTTGTATTCAAGAGGAAACGAGACATGGGGAGAGGGAGGTATATTTTAGAGCTGGACTATCTAGGGATGGTATTAAGTGGGCGATTTCTTGTTGATGTGATTTTATGTCACTGGATGGAAGAAGATGTTCGGGAAAGATTAAAATGAAGAGTGGTCCTAGCGGTAGTCCAATGTATGGAATGGGAAAATTTGTTTCATTTTCTAAACAAATAAGAACAGTGAGAATATTTAAGAAAGGTGATATTCGGAGTGGATGAGCCTTGGGCGGAAATATTGGTCAAAAATGGTGTTTAATTAATACTAAGAATATGGTGCGGCTTATTCGTGTAGGTATAACTCATCAATGGGTTGTTATGGGATTAATGTGTTTGTATTAGTGTTTTTTAATGATTTTCCATGTTTTTATTGTTATGATCAAAAATTTTAATTGAATTTTTTCCCTGTATTTGTATGTTGTTCTCTTATCGTGGCCATAGCCCAGTGTTTTTTTTTTGTGTGGCCAATATAAAAACATACTATGTACTACACAATCAAAACAACTTTGATCTCAAAACATAAAAGAAACCCAAATATAATTTCTTGCCACCATGAAAAACTAATTTTGTTTTTACTTAGCGTAATTAGTTGAAATAGTTACGACTGAAAATGAAAGATTGAGACAACCACAACTATTCATAACTATTTAAAGAACAACCTTTGATGACACGATCGCTCCAAGCTTTCTTTTTGCAAGTTTTTAGAAATTTCGCTCCAAATTTTATTACGTTTATTAATATTCCCCTACGTTTTTAGAACCCAAATTTTTAAACGGAGAGAAAGAGTCCGAAATAATTTAAGACAAAAGCGTGCAGAATTTCCGGTAACCCTTCCCTATCTGTCTCCCCACGACTGGAAAAATCAGCAATTACTGGTCCTGACTTCTCTGAAATTTATTCCAAAGCTTTTAAGAACTTTTTTTTAGACTCACCTCTTTGTTTTCCAAAGAAAATACAAAGTTGAGAGATGCCATTTTCCACCAAACCTCTTTTCACATGATTATCAGGATCGGTTAACAAAGAGGTGACAATTTTTTGAAATGACTCTTGAAGATTATTTAATTCAGTATCGTAATCCACATGCGGCGTCCACATTGGAGATGAAGGGGTTAAAGGGGTAACAGGGATTACCTCAAGCTCCTGAGTTGATTCATGATAAATATCACCTAGAAACCTGAAAAACGAAAAAAAAGATAAAGATAAATATTATGTATCTTACAATTCATCAAATACAGCGTGTGATAGTAGGTAGTTTAAATCAAAATATACGAAACTAAAAATAAAGGAAGATTGAAGTCTAGCTTAAAATAATTTCATGATTTTATTTACCACATAACCACAAGGTCAGACATGCTCATTCGAGGAGGGGGAATTTCTCTCACTAGGTTTTTTCACCCTACCCTTAGAATTCCAAAATAGCTTTATTAGGTATTGACATTGAAAATACCTCTTTTTATTATATTCATTGATAAAAAATCGAAAAACGACAAAATTACAGGGGGAGGGGGAAATTACATTTCCCCCCTCCCCCATAAATTTTCTAAAACTGACGCTCCTGAATAAGATCTACAAGATTATAGTATTATATTCTGACTGATGTTGAAATTAAAAAAAAAGAGAAAGGATTTGATTTACCTCCAGCCGAATGTGCATCATTGGTTATATTTGTATTCTATAAGGTCCTATAGAGCGTTTCCTACGCAAAAAGAAACGACCCATGGGGATTTTTGACGATAACGTCATTTGGCATCTAGACTCTAGATTCTAGAGTGACCTCAGGTCTTTAATGATGGCGAATTACTAATAAAAGACAAGCAAAGACTTCAATCTCCTCCCTTTGTTAGCTCAAGCTTGTCAAGTAGTAAAAACGGTGAACAAAAAAAATATTTGATTTAACAATGGAATAATACAATCTAGTATACTTTAAGGTTATAACTTCTTAATGATACTAGGGCAGCGAGAGGACTTTCGACCAATCTCAAGGATAAGGGAAACTCTGTCTCTTTTTTCCGTAAAAGTATGAACGACTAGTTTTAAAAATATTTTGCATCCGATTTTGGACCAAAAAATAAAACATATAAATCCAAATATATTTAAGATATAAACATATCTTATGGAGGTGCTTATTATTTGAAGAAAAGAATCATAGTTAGATATTTATTTAAAGGCCCCGATCTAGGCTACGGTTGCCTCTGAACACAGTTTCAAATTTACTGAAATCTTACTTCAAATGAAAACGAAAACGTAAAAGAAAAGGTAAAAGAAAATAAAGACGACTTGGTCATAGAAGAACATAAACGATAACGTAAGAGAAAAGAAAAAAGAAAAGGAAGACGACTTGGTCAAAGAAGAACAATTCCTGTAACGGAATTCGACTCAAAAAATTCCAGAATAGAAACAAATAGAAATGAACTTACTTTGTCCAAATTAAAAAAGCTTTGGTAGTACAGTGGGTTGATACTCTGTCTAGCAGAGTTCGGAGTTCGATTCCAAATGTCGAAAGGCTGGGCGATAGGCTTACTACCTGTCCCCGTAAAAAAGACCCAGCAACTTGAATGTTGATTTGAGGCCCTATGCACCATTAAAGGCTCTAGAGGATCTTATTCCTTTATACCTTTTTTTTACCTCATTTTATTTCCTTTCCTTTAACCCCTAAGCTATATGAATTCCAGAGATAGTTTTCCCTCAAAATCTCTCTAGAAATTTTCTTGACTAAAACAAGTTCTTGGAACAGCTACTTACGAAAGAATACTAGTTCTACACGTTTTTGGCATGGCACATTTAATAGTTCAGCTTTCAAAGAAGAAGCTTTTCACGGTTTTAAGCAAAACTTTGTTAACTGGAAAAACGACATTTTGGGTAGGATAACGATTTGAATCAGAAATAAACTAAAAGTTTAAACATAAAAAAATTCAGTCATTAGACGAAATGAAATCCAGCTGCTGAAGAAGAACTCAGCTTCGGTCAGAAGATTAATCTATTCAGATTAACCTCTTCACTCGTTGAAATTTCTATTCTCCATTCACAGCTTCATTCAAGATGTGTTCGAAAATGTAGACTAGGGATAACTAATAATCATATTGGTTTGCTTTATCAACAAAGCTATGCATAGGTAGATAGGGAATTCCCCCGACACAATTTGAATAAAATTATTATGAATTTTCATCTACACTCCACAGGATCCATGGAGTGTGTGAACCTATGTAGTATTTGAATCTGTTGAGAAGGGAGTCTATAGCACTTTAACATGGGTTTTATTGGATTTATTACTAGTAGCGCCACTTGAAGTGCAGTGGTACCAACTGTAACTTGAAAAACTCCTAGCAAGCTTATTTTCAGATAATTAAATATTTGGTTCTAACTGAAGGTTACAATTGAGTTGGATTTAACCTGAAATTAAATAAAAAAAAAGTTTTATAACTGAAAATAAGGAGCGACATTAAAACTTAAAACGAATGGAAATTACTTCGTATATGAAAGGGGCTGCTCCCTCCTCAGCGCCCCACTCTTTACGCTAAAGCTTGACTCTTTCTCTCAACTCTACTTTTTAAAAGAGTAAAAAATTTAGCGTAAAGAGCGGGGCGTTGCGAAGGGAGCGGCCCCTTTCATATACGAAGTAATTTCTGTTCGTTTTAAGTTTTAATGTTGCTCCTTACTTTCAGTTATAAAACTTATTTTTTTTTATTTAATTTCTGAACGTTTTTGGATTAATGCATTTTTTCATAGTGGCTCTCCGCAGATGAATAAAAAAACGAAGTTTGCATATTTATTTTTTCGTCTAAATGGCTTTCTCATAGTTTTGATTAAATGATTTTGAGAAAAAATGGGAGCAGGGGAGGAGGCCTAGTTGCCCACCAATGTTTTGGTTACTTAAAAAGGCAACTAGAACTTTTAATTTCTTACGAACGTTTTTACTAGTAAAAGATATACGCAACTTGCGAGTTAGCTTAAGTAACGAACTTCTGTATTCGTATGTTTTAATTACATATAAGAGGGGGACCACCCCCTCGTCAGTACCTCACTCTTTAAACTTAAGCTTAAATTTTGTCCCAATTCCTTAAGAATGACCCCTGAATCACAAAGGCCGTAGAATAAATAGTTACAATTTATAGAATAAATAGTTAATTAAAGTATAAATACTTTAAAATAAAATACATTAAATTATTAAAAAGCGCGAAGAGCGAGAGGTGAGGTGAGGGGGATGTGAACCCCTCAAATGCGTAAAAATTTCTGTTCGTTTTAAGTTTTAATGCTGCTTCTTACTTTCAGTTGAATGTTTTTTTTAAATGACGCTTGAAAATCCTGCGCTCCGTTCACGGAAATTTTCTTCCTCCATGGAAAGTTCCCCCAATATATCCCCCTCTTCTCAACCCCCCCGACCAAAAAAGTCCCTGAAAACGTCTGTACACTTCCCAATAACCATTACTATATGTAAGCACGGTCAAAGTTTGTAACTTGTAGCCCCTCCCATGGGGACTGTGGGGGAGTAAGTCGTCTCCAAAGACATAGTTATAAGGTTTCTCGACTATAGTGAATAAAATGGCTATCTAAAAATTTTGATCCGGTGACTTTGGTAAGATAATTTGCGTGGGAGGGGGCCTAGGTGCCCTCCAATTTTTTGGTCACTTTAAAGGGCACTAGAACTTTTTATTTCCGTTAGAATGAGCCCTCTCGCAACAGTCTAGGACCACTGGTTCGATACGATCACCCCTGGGAAAAGAAAAAAAAAAAAACAAAAAAAAAAAAACAAATAAACACGCATCCGTGATTTGCCTTCTGGCAAAAAATACAGAATTCTACATGTTTGTAGATAGGAGCTTGAAACTTCTAGAGTAGGGTTCTCTGATACGGTGAATCTGATGGTGTAATTTTCGTGAAGATTCTATGACCTTTAGGGGTTGTTTCCTCCTATTTTCTGAAATAAGGCAGATTTTTTCAGGCTTGTAACTTTTGATGGGTAAGACTAAACTTGATGAAACTTATATATTTAAAATCAGCATTAAAATGCGTTTTGTTTGATGTTTCTATTAGTATCAAAATTCCGTTTTTTAGAGTTTTGGTTACTATTGAGCCGGGTCGCTCCTTACTACAGTTCGTTACGACGAACTGTTTGATCTCCTCAGAGCATGGTTTTCTAAGCATTATTTTTTTTTATATGAATGAATTAAAGATAGGTTGGTGTGGGTTGAAATGGGGACTTAAGATTTTTGTATTCAGGGGAATGAGGCAAGCGATTTTTCTGTGATCCCTGCAAAAAATATACGCTACGGTGTTTTTCTTTTTTTAAGCTCGTCGTACATCAGTCTCTATGGCTAGTTTAGATACGAAAAAGTTAATTTTGCAAGAAAAAGTGGCATTTCCAGGGTATAAATACTAAATTCTAAGTTTTTATTGTAAATAACATCTATAGCTTTAAATTGTTGAGTTGAAAGACTTAAAAAAATCAAAGGTATTGGAGTCTATGGAGTCTCCTAAAGTTGATTGTTTTTAAATGGTGCCCAAAGTAGCTAAAAAAAAGTTAAGTATGGCGAAAAGTCTGGGCGGTGATACATGAAATTTTTGAGGGGAAGCCTCATTTTACCTCATTAACCAAAACAAAGGAGACAAATTATACAAACGCAAAAAATTATGACAATAATGGTGATACTTCGAGAACCGCGTACAGTGGAGCACACTATTTAACAGTGGGAATAGCAATTTGTATAAAGATTTCTGAAGATTTGCGCTAAATCTAGCTCATAAAAATAGCCAACGAAGACTGTTAAAAAAAATTAAAAAAAAACATTTTAATTTAGGAATTGGTGGCCTGACCCTAAACAGGTTCACTCAATTTATTGCCAGAGAGATACTTGTTTAAGCCAATTAATGAGAACCGCGAGAACACTTCGAGAACCGCGTACAGTAGAGCACACTATTTAACAGTGGGAATAGCAATTTGTATAAAGATTTCTGAAGATTTGCGCTAAATCTAGCTCATAGAAATAGCCAACGAAGACTGTTAAAAAAAATTAAAAAAAACATTTTAATTTAGGAATTGGTGGCCTGACCCTAAACAGGTTCACTCAATTTATTGCCAGAGAGATACTTGTTTAAGCCAATTAATGAGAACCGCGAGAACACTTCGAGAACCGCGTACAGTAGAGCACACTATTTAACAGTGGGAATAGCAATTTGTATAAAGATTTCTGAAGATTTGCGCTAAATCTAGCTCATAGAAATAGCCAACGAAGACTGTTAAAAAAAATTAAAAAAAACATTTTAATTTAGGAATTGGTGGCCTGACCCTAAACAGGTTCACTCAATTTATTGCCAGAGAGATACTTGTTTAAGCCAATTAATGAGAACCGCGAGAACACTTCGAGAACCGCGTACAGTAGAGCACACTATTTAACAGTGGGAATAGCAATTTGTATAAAGATTTCTGAAGATTTGCGCTAAATCTAGCTCATAGAAATAGCCAACGAAGACTGTTAAAAAAAATTAAAAAAAACATTTTAATTTAGGAATTGGTGGCCTGACCCTAAACAGGTTCACTCAATTTATTGCCAGAGAGATACTTGTTTAAGCCAATTAATGAGAACCGCGAGAACACTTCGAGAACCGCGTACAGTAGAGCACACTATTTAACAGTGGGAATAGCAATTTGTATAAAGATTTCTGAAGATTTGCGCTAAATCTAGCTCATAGAAATAGCCAACGAAGACTGTTAAAAAAAATTAAAAAAAACATTTTAATTTAGGAATTGGTGGCCTGACCCTAAACAGGTTCACTCAATTTATTGCCAGAGAGATACTTGTTTAAGCCAATTAATGAGAACCGCGAGAACACTTCGAGAACCGCGTACAGTAGAGCACACTATTTAACAGTGGGAATAGCAATTTGTATAAAGATTTCTGAAGATTTGCGCTAAATCTAGCTCATAGAAATAGCCAACGAAGACTGTTAAAAAAAATTAAAAAAAACATTTTAATTTAGGAATTGGTGGCCTGACCCTAAACAGGTTCACTCAATTTATTGCCAGAGAGATACTTGTTTAAGCCAATTAATGAGAACCGCGAGAACACTTCGAGAACCGCGTACAGTAGAGCACACTATTTAACAGTGGGAATAGCAATTTGTATAAAGATTTCTGAAGATTTGCGCTAAATCTAGCTCATAGAAATAGCCAACGAAGACTGTTAAAAAAAATTAAAAAAAACATTTTAATTTAGGAATTGGTGGCCTGACCCTAAACAGGTTCACTCAATTTATTGCCAGGGAGATACTTGTTTAAGCCAATTAATGAGAACCGCGAGAACACTTCGAGAACCGCGTACAGTAGAGCACACTATTTAACAGTGGGAATAGCAATTTGTATAAAGATTTCTGAAGATTTGCGCTAAATCTAGCTCATAGAAATAGCCAACGAAGACTGTTAAAAAAAATTAAAAAAAACATTTTAATTTAGGAATTGGTGGCCTGACCCTAAACAGGTTCACTCAATTTATTGCCAGAAAGATACTTGTTTAAGCCAATTAATGAGAACCGCGAGAACACTTCGAGAACCGCGTACAGTAGAGCACACTATTTAACAGTGGGAATAGCAATTTGTATAAAGATTTCTGAAGATTTGCGCTAAATCTAGCTCATAGAAATAGCCAACGAAGACTGTTAAAAAAAATTAAAAAAAACATTTTAATTTAGGAATTGGTGGCCTGACCCTAAACAGGTTCACTCAATTTATTGCCAGAGAGATACTTGTTTAAGCCAATTAATGAGAACCGCGAGAACACTTCGAGAACCGCGTACAGTAGAGCACACTATTTAACAGTGGGAATAGCAATTTGTATAAAGATTTCTGAAGATTTGCGCTAAATCTAGCTCATAGAAATAGCCAACGAAGACTGTTAAAAAAAATTAAAAAAAACATTTTAATTTAGGAATTGGTGGCCTGACCCTAAACAGGTTCACTCAATTTATTGCCAGAAAGATACTTGTTTAAGCCAATTAATGAGAACCGCGAGAACACTTCGAGAACCGCGTACAGTAGAGCACACTATTTAACAGTGGGAATAGCAATTTGTATAAAGATTTCTGAAGATTTGCGCTAAATCTAGCTCATAGAAATAGCCAACGAAGACTGTTAAAAAAAATTAAAAAAAACATTTTAATTTAGGAATTGGTGGCCTGACCCTAAACAGGTTCACTCAATTTATTGCCAGAGAGATACTTGTTTAAGCCAATTAATGAGAACCGCGAGAACACTTCGAGAACCGCGTACAGTAGAGCACACTATTTAACAGTGGAAATAGCAATTTGTATAAAGATTTCTGAAGATTTGCGCTAAATCTAGCTCATAGAAATAGCCAACGAAGACTGTTAAAAAAAATTAAAAAAAACATTTTAATTTAGGAATTGGTGGCCTGACCCTAAACAGGTTCACTCAATTTATTGCCAGAGAGATACTTGTTTAAGCCAATTAATGAGAACCGCGAGAACACTTCGAGAACCGCGTACAGTAGAGCACACTATTTAACAGTGGGAATAGCAATTTGTATAAAGATTTCTGAAGATTTGCGCTAAATCTAGCTCATAGAAATAGCCAACGAAGACTGTTAAAAAAAATTAAAAAAAACATTTTAATTTAGGAATTGGTGGCCTGACCCTAAACAGGTTCACTCAATTTATTGCCAGAGAGATACTTGTTTAAGCCAATTAATGAGAACCGCGAGAACACTTCGAGAACCGCGTACAGTAGAGCACACTATTTAACAGTGGGAATAGCAATTTGTATAAAGATTTCTGAAGATTTGCGCTAAATCTAGCTCATAGAAATAGCCAACGAAGACTGTTAAAAAAACTTAAAAAAAACATTTTAATTTAGGAATTGGTGGCCTGACCCTAAACAGGTTCACTCAATTTATTGCCAGAGAGATACTTGTTTAAGCCAATTAATGAGAACCGCGAGAACACTTCGAGAACCGCGTACAGTAGAGCACACTATTTAACAGTGGGAATAGCAATTTGTATAAAGATTTCTGAAGATTTGCGCTAAATCTAGCTCATAGAAATAGCCAACGAAGACTGTTAAAAAAAATTAAAAAAAACATTTTAATTTAGGAATTGGTGGCCTGACCCTAAACAGGTTCACTCAATTTATTGCCAGAGAGATACTTGTTTAAGCCAATTAATGAGAACCGCGAGAACACTTCGAGAACCGCGTACAGTAGAGCACACTATTTAACAGTGGGAATAGCAATTTGTATAAAGATTTCTGAAGATTTGCGCTAAATCTAGCTCATAGAAATAGCCAACGAAGACTGTTAAAAAAAATTAAAAAAAACATTTTAATTTAGGAATTGGTGGCCTGACCCTAAACAGGTTCACTCAATTTATTGCCAGAGAGATACTTGTTTAAGCCAATTAATGAGAACCACGAGAACACTTCGAGAACCGCGTACAGTAGAGCACACTATTTAACAGTGGGAATAGCAATTTGTATAAAGATTTCTGAAGATTTGCGCTAAATCTAGCTCATAGAAATAGCCAACGAAGACTGTTAAAAAAAATTAAAAAAAAAACATTTTAATTTAGGAATTGGTGGCCTGACCCTAAACAGGTTCACTCAATTTATTGCCAGAGAGATACTTGTTTAAGCCAATTAATGAGAACCGCGAGAACACTTCGAGAACCGCGTACAGTAGAGCACACTATTTAACAGTGGGAATAGCAATTTGTATAAAGATTTCTGAAGATTTGCGCTAAATCTAGCTCATAGAAATAGCCAACGAAGACTGTTAAAAAAAATTAAAAAAAACATTTTAATTTAGGAATTGGTGGCCTGACCCTAAACAGGTTCACTCAATTTATTGCCAGAGAGATACTTGTTTAAGCCAATTAATGAGAACCGCGAGAACACTTCGAGAACCGCGTACAGTAGAGCACACTATTTAACAGTGGGAATAGCAATTTGTATAAAGATTTCTGAAGATTTGCGCTAAATCTAGCTCATAGAAATAGCCAACGAAGACTGTTAAAAAAAATTAAAAAAAACATTTTAATTTAGGAATTGGTGGCCTGACCCTAAACAGGTTCACTCAATTTATTGCCAGAGAGATACTTGTTTAAGCCAATTAATGAGAACCGCGAGAACACTTCGAGAACCGCGTACAGTAGAGCACACTATTTAACAGTGGGAATAGCAATTTGTATAAAGATTTCTGAAGATTTGCGCTAAATCTAGCTCATAGAAATAGCCAACGAAGACTGTTAAAAAAAATTAAAAAAAACATTTTAATTTAGGAATTGGTGGCCTGACCCTAAACAGGTTCACTCAATTTATTGCCAGAGAGATACTTGTTTAAGCCAATTAATGAGAACCGCGAGAACACTTCGAGAACCGCGTACAGTAGAGCACACTATTTAACAGTGGGAATAGCAATTTGTATAAAGATTTCTGAAGATTTGCGCTAAATCTAGCTCATAGAAATAGCCAACGAAGACTGTTAAAAAAAATTAAAAAAAACATTTTAATTTAGGAATTGGTGGCCTGACCCTAAACAGGTTCACTCAATTTATTGCCAGAGAGATACTTGTTTAAGCCAATTAATGAGAACCGCGAGAACACTTCGAGAACCGCGTACAGTAGAGCACACTATTTAACAGTGGGAATAGCAATTTGTATAAAGATTTCTGAAGATTTGCGCTAAATCTAGCTCATAGAAATAGCCAACGAAGACTGTTAAAAAAAATTAAAAAAAACATTTTAATTTAGGAATTGGTGGCCTGACCCTAAACAGGTTCACTCAATTTATTGCCAGAGAGATACTTGTTTAAGCCAATTAATGAGAACCGCGAGAACACTTCGAGAACCGCGTACAGTAGAGCACACTATTTAACAGTGGGAATAGCAATTTGTATAAAGATTTCTGAAGATTTGCGCTAAATCTAGCTCATAGAAATAGCCAACGAAGACTGTTAAAAAAAATTAAAAAAAACATTTTAATTTAGGAATTGGTGGCCTGACCCTAAACAGGTTCACTCAATTTATTGCCAGAGAGATACTTGTTTAAGCCAATTAATGAGAACCGCGAGAACACTTCGAGAACCGCGTACAGTAGAGCACACTATTTAACAGTGGGAATAGCAATTTGTATAAAGATTTCTGAAGATTTGCGCTAAATCTAGCTCATAGAAATAGCCAACGAAGACTGTTAAAAAAAATTAAAAAAAACATTTTAATTTAGGAATTGGTGGCCTGACCCTAAACAGGTTCACTCAATTTATTGCCAGAGAGATACTTGTTTAAGCCAATTAATGAGAACCGCGAGAACACTTCGAGAACCGCGTACAGTAGAGCACACTATTTAACAGTGGGAATAGCAATTTGTATAAAGATTTCTGAAGATTTGCGCTAAATCTAGCTCATAGAAATAGCCAACGAAGACTGTTAAAAAAAATTAAAAAAAACATTTTAATTTAGGAATTGGTGGCCTGACCCTAAACAGGTTCACTCAATTTATTGCCAGAGAGATACTTGTTTAAGCCAATTAATGAGAACCGCGAGAACACTTCGAGAACCGCGTACAGTAGAGCACACTATTTAACAGTGGGAATAGCAATTTGTATAAAGATTTCTGAAGATTTGCGCTAAATCTAGCTCATAGAAATAGCCAACGAAGACTGTTAAAAAAAATTAAAAAAAACATTTTAATTTAGGAATTGGTGGCCTGACCCTAAACAGGTTCACTCAATTTATTGCCAGAGAGATACTTGTTTAAGCCAATTAATGAGAACCGCGAGAACACTTCGAGAACCGCGTACAGTAGAGCACACTATTTAACAGTGGGAATAGCAATTTGTATAAAGATTTCTGAAGATTTGCGCTAAATCTAGCTCATAGAAATAGCCAACGAAGACTGTTAAAAAAAATAAAAAAAAAACATTTTAATTTAGGAATTGGTGGCCTGACCCTAAACAGGTTCACTCAATTTATTGCCAGAGAGATACTTGTTTAAGCCAATTAATGAGAACCGCGAGAACACTTCGAGAACCGCGTACAGTAGAGCACACTATTTAACAGTGGGAATAGCAATTTGTATAAAGATTTCTGAAGATTTGCGCTAAATCTAGCTCATAGAAATAGCCAACGAAGACTGTTAAAAAAAATAAAAAAAAAACATTTTAATTTAGGAATTGGTGGCCTGACCCTAAACAGGTTCACTCAATTTATTGCCAGAGAGATACTTGTTTAAGCCAATTAATGAGAACCGCGAGAACACTTCGAGAACCGCGTACAGTAGAGCACACTATTTAACAGTGGGAATAGCAATTTGTATAAAGATTTCTGAAGATTTGCGCTAAATCTAGCTCATAGAAATAGCCAACGAAGACTGTTAAAAAAAATAAAAAAAAAACATTTTAATTTAGGAATTGGTGGCCTGACCCTAAACAGGTTCACTCAATTTATTGCCAGAGAGATACTTGTTTAAGCCAATTAATGAGAACCGCGAGAACACTTCGAGAACCGCGTACAGTAGAGCACACTATTTAACAGTGGGAATAGCAATTTGTATAAAGATTTCTGAAGATTTGCGCTAAATCTAGCTCATAGAAATAGCCAACGAAGACTGTTAAAAAAAATAAAAAAAAAACATTTTAATTTAGGAATTGGTGGCCTGACCCTAAACAGGTTCACTCAATTTATTGCCAGAGAGATACTTGTTTAAGCCAATTAATGAGAACCGCGAGAACACTTCGAGAACCGCGTACAGTAGAGCACACTATTTAACAGTGGGAATAGCAATTTGTATAAAGATTTCTGAAGATTTGCGCTAAATCTAGCTCATAGAAATAGCCAACGAAGACTGTTAAAAAAAATAAAAAAAAAACATTTTAATTTAGGAATTGGTGGCCTGACCCTAAACAGGTTCACTCAATTTATTGCCAGAGAGATACTTGTTTAAGCCAATTAATGAGAACCGCGAGAACACTTCGAGAACCGCGTACAGTAGAGCACACTATTTAACAGTGGGAATAGCAATTTGTATAAAGATTTCTGAAGATTTGCGCTAAATCTAGCTCATAGAAATAGCCAACGAAGACTGTTAAAAAAAATAAAAAAAAAACATTTTAATTTAGGAATTGGTGGCCTGACCCTAAACAGGTTCACTCAATTTATTGCCAGAGAGATACTTGTTTAAGCCAATTAATGAGAACCGCGAGAACACTTCGAGAACCGCGTACAGTAGAGCACACTATTTAACAGTGGGAATAGCAATTTGTATAAAGATTTCTGAAGATTTGCGCTAAATCTAGCTCATAGAAATAGCCAACGAAGACTGTTAAAAAAAATAAAAAAAAAACATTTTAATTTAGGAATTGGTGGCCTGACCCTAAACAGGTTCACTCAATTTATTGCCAGAGAGATACTTGTTTAAGCCAATTAATGAGAACCGCGAGAACACTTCGAGAACCGCGTACAGTAGAGCACACTATTTAACAGTGGGAATAGCAATTTGTATAAAGATTTCTGAAGATTTGCGCTAAATCTAGCTCATAGAAATAGCCAACGAAGACTGTTAAAAAAAATAAAAAAAAAACATTTTAATTTAGGAATTGGTGGCCTGACCCTAAACAGGTTCACTCAATTTATTGCCAGAGAGATACTTGTTTAAGCCAATTAATGAGAACCGCGAGAACACTTCGAGAACCGCGTACAGTAGAGCACACTATTTAACAGTGGGAATAGCAATTTGTATAAAGATTTCTGAAGATTTGCGCTAAATCTAGCTCATAGAAATAGCCAACGAAGACTGTTAAAAAAAATAAAAAAAAAACATTTTAATTTAGGAATTGGTGGCCTGACCCTAAACAGGTTCACTCAATTTATTGCCAGAGAGATACTTGTTTAAGCCAATTAATGAGAACCGCGAGAACACTTCGAGAACCGCGTACAGTAGAGCACACTATTTAACAGTGGGAATAGCAATTTGTATAAAGATTTCTGAAGATTTGCGCTAAATCTAGCTCATAGAAATAGCCAACGAAGACTGTTAAAAAAAATAAAAAAAAAACATTTTAATTTAGGAATTGGTGGCCTGACCCTAAACAGGTTCACTCAATTTATTGCCAGAGAGATACTTGTTTAAGCCAATTAATGAGAACCGCGAGAACACTTCGAGAACCGCGTACAGTAGAGCACACTATTTAACAGTGGGAATAGCAATTTGTATAAAGATTTCTGAAGATTTGCGCTAAATCTAGCTCATAGAAATAGCCAACGAAGACTGTTAAAAAAAATAAAAAAAAAACATTTTAATTTAGGAATTGGTGGCCTGACCCTAAACAGGTTCACTCAATTTATTGCCAGAGAGATACTTGTTTAAGCCAATTAATGAGAACCGCGAGAACACTTCGAGAACCGCGTACAGTAGAGCACACTATTTAACAGTGGGAATAGCAATTTGTATAAAGATTTCTGAAGATTTGCGCTAAATCTAGCTCATAGAAATAGCCAACGAAGACTGTTAAAAAAAATTAAAAAAAACATTTTAATTTAGGAATTGGTGGCCTGACCCTAAACAGGTTCACTCAATTTATTGCCAGAGAGATACTTGTTTAAGCCAATTAATGAGAACCGCGAGAACACTTCGAGAACCGCGTACAGTAGAGCACACTATTTAACAGTGGGAATAGCAATTTGTATAAAGATTTCTGAAGATTTGCGCTAAATCTAGCTCATAGAAATAGCCAACGAAGACTGTTAAAAAAAATTAAAAAAAACATTTTAATTTAGGAATTGGTGGCCTGACCCTAAACAGGTTCACTCAATTTATTGCCAGAGAGATACTTGTTTAAGCCAATTAATGAGAACCGCGAGAACACTTCGAGAACCGCGTACAGTAGAGCACACTATTTAACAGTGGGAATAGCAATTTGTATAAAGATTTCTGAAGATTTGCGCTAAATCTAGCTCATAGAAATAGCCAACGAAGACTGTTAAAAAAAATTAAAAAAAACATTTTAATTTAGGAATTGGTGGCCTGACCCTAAACAGGTTCACTCAATTTATTGCCAGAGAGATACTTGTTTAAGCCAATTAATGAGAACCGCGAGAACACTTCGAGAACCGCGTACAGTAGAGCACACTATTTAACAGTGGGAATAGCAATTTGTATAAAGATTTCTGAAGATTTGCGCTAAATCTAGCTCATAGAAATAGCCAACGAAGACTGTTAAAAAAAATTAAAAAAAACATTTTAATTTAGGAATTGGTGGCCTGACCCTAAACAGGTTCACTCAATTTATTGCCAGAGAGATACTTGTTTAAGCCAATTA